>NW_010142781.1:0-13829 GCF_000699245.1 Pterocles gutturalis | reverse complement strand
TGATGTCAGTTGCCCTTCCTCTATCCACTTGCTGATAAAATCAGCAAGTCCTTCTCAGCTACCTTTTGGCTTATAGGGAAAAAATTATAAAACTCATTGTAAGCTTTGCAAAAATTGTTGTAACAGTGAAATGGCACAGGTTGACTCCTGTCTTTGCCAAGGCATTTTGACCGAGTTATATTGCCTTTTGCAGCTTCGGGGTTTTCTGTGTATGCCAAAGCAGCATATCCCAACACTGAGAAGTTTCTGCCTTGTACCTCATGGATCAGAATTTCAGCTCACTCCTAATTTGGAGAAATATTAAAAATTATCAGAGCATAATTTAAAGCTATCAGAAGCTGAAATATTGTAGTCACTCTTTGATTTGCTTCTGTGCTTTGTAAATTTTGTGGCATTTGTGACAGGATTGGAATTTTTCCATTGCTTTGTTGCCTTTTGCAATCTCTTAGTGGTAAAAGTATTTTAAAACACAGTAATTGTTACCATTATAGGTGCATACTAATTAGGGTTCAGGAGCAAGACTTGAACATGGTAATAAATTATGGTCAAACATTAAGTGACTGTATTTCAAGTTGACACCATCCCTTGAAAGTCACAAATGCTTTTCTCGTTACTCCTGCATATACAGAGTCATGGTCCAGTCTAACATCTAAGGACATGGAAACAGAAATGGTACTTTTGTGTCTATTGCCACTCCTGTGTCACTCATGTATACCTGAGCTATGAGACTGAGACATTTACTTCAATATATTGAAATTTCTTTTTGTCCTCATGGGATAATTTTAAGTGGGAAATATTTGGAGAATATATTTAATTTGCCAGCACAGTTGATGCATTCAGCAGCGCAATTCGATTGCATTAAGATGCCTCCAAGAGAACACCACACTTGGCTCACACATAACATACAAATGCAGTGAAAGCAACTGCTAGAAATTTTTGTCACACACTGAAAGATGCTATGTAAAAACAACACCAAAATTGCAAGAGCAAATTCCAGCTCATGTATGACTTTTCTTACATTTATTTCTTTTAGTGTAGTTTGTAATCCACAAGAATTTTCCCCTCTCCTTTGTTCCATATAATTTGGACTGTGAAGTACGTACTGAATGCCAGTAAATTATCAGTAATAATATACTGATATAAAAATATCAGTTTGGGGGAGGGGAGAGCAAATCCAAAGCTCTGTATTATGCAGCTTGCAGCAAGATCTTACCATAAGGTCGTCTGCTGGTAGCAGGACAGCACCACCAGATTCTACTTAGTCACCACTGCTCACCTGATGCAATATTTGGGGGGTTTTGAGGAGATTAACTTGATGTTCCTTAGAAATGGAACTCGGGGTGCACAATCCAATGTGCTGATTTACCCAGATTTGAGGAACCTTCTATGTGTGGCGTTAAATCTTCCTGGAAGATAAAAGGGGTGGGGGAAAGGAAGAGAGGGAGAAGGAGGAGGAAGTGTTGAATACTGGGAATAGTGTGAATACTTAACAGTTTCCTCCTGGCCCCCTGAATGGCAGGGGTTTTTGAGACATATTCCCCAAATTGTGCTTCTTCTGGAAGACCACTAGCACAGCTGTGAAGCCCCATGCCCTTCTTTGTGGACAATCTCCATCATCTGTGCAGGTGAATGGACAGAATTTGATCCACACTATTTAAATCAACTCAAAAGAGAAGATACTTACTGGATTCCATGTTTTGGTCCAATTATTTTTTCTTACACAAGGCTTATGGGGAATATAGAATGCAAACAAAAAAAAATGTAGATTAGATGGGTCCTTGGAATTTTATTTGCTTTCATTTTAGGATTTTCAGAGGCCAACTTCCATTGCCAGTAATCCCTTAATATGGTTGCCTTTGCTGGTCTTAAATTGATGACTCAATATTGATAGAATTCTAAGGCAGTGAAAGATCAATATACATGGGTTTTTCTCAGTGCTTTCCATTACTTTTTGTGATTTATTTCTCTCTTAGCTAGCCTATGACTAAGCCCCTTGTATCGAGTTTATTGCATGTCTACTTTGGCAGCTTAATAATTGAGAACTTTGCTAAAGGAAGATAAATAAAACTTGAAAATATGTTATCTACAAGGCTTCTTTTGGTTTGAAACGATTCTGAGCTTCTTTAAGCTTCTTTGGAACAAATCATTTTACCTTGGTTAAAATATTACGGAAGGGAAAACTTTCAGCCTGCCTGAACAAAACTTTGCTCAGGGACATTTCCGGGATTTTTGTAACACACTAGCAAGAATGACATGGCAAAAGCTGGTTGCTGACTGGTAATGATGATCAATGAATCCCAGCTATGAAAAGCAAGATATTTCAGTGTGGAATATGGTGATTGTGTCCACTGACAGTGTCTAAGTATACCTGTGGAGGGTTGGGTCCCCAGGACTCATCCCTTCTGGGCAAGTAAATCATACCACTACGCTTGTTAGAACTAAATATTCCAGAGTGGAACAGGTCAGAGTAGTGTAAAATTAGTGACAACTCCAATATCTAATTAGCATTTATTATGATTGCATGTTGAAGTGACAATGACATTTGCAATTAAAGTTGGCTCTCATTGTATTGGGCACTCTTGTGGAACAATGTCAGTCCACTGTTTAAAAAAAGCTTTTAGTTTAGTTAAACAATTTATTTCCATTAGTAAGTGTTTGCTGCTTTAAACAGTTTTAAGTCTGACAGCACCTTTTTTTTTGACAAAAAAGATGACACCAGACCTGTACCCATGAAGAAAAGCGACTGTTAGGGTACAACTTTTTTTTTGCCGAAGTGTCAAGGAAGGGGGAAAGCTGGCATCCAACTCTTGCTTAAAAATGTGTGAGTCTTGTACAGACCTCAGCGGTTGCAGAATCAGGGCAGTGATGAGCTGTTTGGTAGATGAGAAGGAGTTTAGGTATTATGAGCTTCCTAAGATTAAAAACACTGGAACACCAGTTCCAGAGACAGAGAAAACTCATCTCCTTGTCCAGACTGGTGGCTGATGAGTTTCTCTTCCCTTGTCCTGGTAACTGATCCTGCTGTTATGTCAGTTAAACTTCTCTCCAGTTTTAACAACTTGTTTAAGGAAAAAAAAAAAAAAAAAAAAACCTATAAAGAGCTGTTGACACCTCAGGGATATCTCTGGAAAACTTAGTGTTTTGAAACATTTTTACAGATGCAGCGTTAGAAGGGCTTTGGCCTTCTCCACATGATTTCTGCATTTTATTTACGGGAGATGCCTGCATAGAAATATGATCGTGTTTCAGAATGTCAGGTTTTTATTCTGTTTATTTCTTAGCTGAAATCCTCACTTTCCAGCTGACTCCGCAGCCATTACGCAAGGGACTCTGCTGTGTCACCAGCTGCAGTCCTTCACTGGATAGTTTTGAATAGGTATGCCTGCTGTATGGAGGGCTAGAATTTTTATTTATTGTGGTATGTATAGTGGCATGATGTTAGTATGGTTACTGTGGTGTCTATGAAGTACACTTCTGTCCATAGAGCAATGAAATTTACTGATATAATAACACCAAATTGTACTCTTTGAGCACTGTTGCTGTTATTGATGATACAGCCCTGGAAAAGAGGTTTGGTTTGCTGAGGGGCTGGAGATTGCACAGGCTTTTTCTTCTCATGCCTGAGAGAAGTTTAGTCACATAATTTTATTTTTCTTTTCCACGATCATGAGAAAATAGCAGTTTGAGAGAACATCTCCCATGTCGTACAAGCATGACAGAAGGAAGAGGGATCACAAGATAGACCACAGGAGGGGAGGCAGGGCACAGACAAACCAGCACCAGGGAGAAAGGACTGATCCCTTCCCCAGCCCCTGGTCCTGCCCCTACCTTGTGCCTCATCTCACGCCAGCTCAAGCCTTTGTGGCTGAGGGGTGAAGAGCATCAGGACATTCATCAGGCTGGTCAATGACTGCCCCTTCTGCTTCCAGCACTAATTTTCATCCACTTTGGTTCCCTTCGCTTCTCTGGTCACAGAGGCTCACAACTCACAATTGTCATCAGTAAAGGCAGAAAAGAAAATGTATGAGCAGGGTTTGATTTTAGGAAAAGGAAAAGATCAAAGACAAACAAGAGGAAATATGAAATCTTGCTTGGCTTTCTAGTGGCTGGGGTGGTCAGCACACGTGAGTTCTCTCTGTAAGCGTCAGTACAGCAGAAAGCAGCACATGAGGCATCATGTGCTTGGAGCTGCCAAAGCGTTAACAGTCGTGTATTTCACCAATATTTAGAACAACGAATGCTACCCCTACTACATGCACTAGGAGCAATTGAAATAATAAATGAGAATTTCAGAAGCTGGGTTTTTTTCTTTTTTCTTTTTGTTTTTTTAAGGAGAGGTGATGGCATGCCTCAAATTCTGATCTGTACCCTGGTTTTCTCCAGGGTAAATTTTTCTCTTTCTTGCAACCTTGCAGCAAGGTTTTTTCCCAGGAGTTATTAATCTTCAAAACTGGACAAAGACTGGAAAGGAAGGTTTTAGTGTAGGCCCCTTTCTACTTTTAATAAATAATTGTAAAAAAGAACCCCCAAACGTTTTCAAGGCATAACTTATCTTCCTTGTATGCTCTTTACTGGATTTTGTGAGTGGCAAATTTTTGATTGAAAAGGACTGCAATTTTTCCTAACCTTTTAGACTGTAAAAAAAATATAAATAATGGGAGGGAGAGTAGTTCACAAGTATTTCTCCTGAAATAAAAATAAAAAAAAATGGACACTCCAGGATGTTGCTTATATCACTGTTGTTTAGTCATATTTCTGTAATAAATGCCTTGAAAACACTACAGTTGTTTATTAGTGCCACGGAGAATATTCTGCTGATGTCATTCTGGTCTTCCGTTTCTCTTTGGTGTACTATATACAAAAGACCTATTCTCCTAATTTAAATAAATAACCAGCAGTTTGCTCTTTACAAAACCATTCATTAAAAAAATACTAATGTACTGGTGTTTGTAGTTATAACATCTTGTAGTAAATTAGATATTTGTCTAGTGCAGTTGTGAAGAAAACTTATAATTAATTCTTTTACTTGTTAATTTGCATATTTAGTTCAAAGTCAGTCATACTATTGTATTTTAATTCCTGATTTCAACAAGATTCCATACCACAGACATATTGTAGTCACAAATGCAGAAGAATTAATCCTTTTAAGATTTGGGTGATACAAGCAGTTCAAAAGTGTTGGATATCTTTTTTGAGAAGATTTTATTTATTTTCTTGAAATAAATTGATTCTTTATTCACCTAAAATTATTACATTATTGAAAGAACAAAATTCAGGTTATTCTTGTCACTCTTTTCAGTGTCTTGCATGAGCAAATGTGATTTAATGTCATTGATGAGCAGGGTTGCAGCAGGGAAAAACCTGCTTCCTTCCTCTCAGTGGAAACAGTCCATGAGACGCCATATAGTGTTGAGCTGCTAGAGAAAGGAGAGAAGAGCACATAACGACATGAGTAAGTGTGCTAAACCACTGTGCTGCCAGCAGTCGCTGCGTCTGGGCTCCCAAGTGAGCTCTCAAATACACACCTTGGCTGTCTTCTCACTCCATGCTGGCGTGAGAGTTGAGTACACACCGGTCCCAAGTGCCCTGCTTTCCTTAGAAATGAAAGCCCTGCGACAGACCGGAGCCTCATTAAGCACCCAGCTTGGCCTCAATCTGGACAACTGGAGGCAACCTGGTCCATGGGATCTGCCATGATGTACAGCTGGAGGTTAGTTTGGACATTTTTTTTTTCTTTTCTGAAAAAAAAAAAAAAAAGAGGTTGAGAAAAACTCAGTTCTCATCTGACACAAATCATTGTGCCTTCACTGGTTCTGGGAGGGCCTATCTGATTTAATTTAGCCAAGGACCTGGAACGATGTTTAGTTGCTGTAAAAGCAGTCTGCAGGATCATTGGATCAAGACAATCCATCTCTGGATCTGTGGGCAATGTATTGTACAAACAACTGACAACCTCTAATCAGGAGACATACAAAAGACATTGCATGGAGGGCTATTGATAAAGACAATAAATACCATGGCCTTTGACTTGGGTTTCACAAAGAGTTTATTTTCCTGCCCTAATATGCCTTTAATGTGACTGCAAGTGACATAGGTTGTCCTCAAAGAAGGAAATATCATCAACTTTAAATTCAAGAGTTTCCATTTTGATAACATGATGAGGAAAGGCACCAGTTTTATGGTATGGTTTCAGAAATAAAGTGAACCCCCACTTTCCCTCCACTGTGCGTGGTACAATCACCATGTGTCTTCTGTACCAGGGTTGTCTCCATGCATTCCAGCAGCACCCAAATATTTTCATCTAGGAAAAGTAATGGTGCTGTAGGCAGCACCTTTGGTTTCAGTTTGCAAATCTCTAGAAAAGCTAAAGCAATAATTGAGGATTTTTTGGCTATGATTTTTAGATAAGAGTGTTTTGTTGCCTTTTTAACAACACTGATAAATACCAACTTCGTGGCCTGATCAAAATGCTCTGAGTTCACCCAAAACTGGTGTGTCAATACCGAGCAATATTACACCAATAGTTTGCATCTTGTTGCTATATGCTCATAAGTGCTTTCAGTAATGTTTTTGAAAAGTATTTTGTATATAGAGGATCCCATGACCTTTCACATATGTGAAAGTCTTAACAGCTTTGAGAAATTAGAGACATTAAGAAAATCCTTTTTCTTTCTTTTTTCTCCACTCTGAGCAGCAGAGCACTGAGAATAGATTTTAACAATTTGTAAAAAATACTTAAATTTTGAGTTCAGCATCCTGATTTCTTCAAACCACTCTCAGTGTTCACAGAATAATTCTTTTAAGCCATTCACTGTGTAATTCACTTTTGAGACTTAGTTTCCTGTTAGAGAATATGTGAAATTCATTGCCAGTAAAAAAAAAAAAAGGACCACAGCCAGAATCTACTGAAAATAATGCAAAGCAAGAAGACACAAATTAGCTGCAATTATCACAAGATTTAACTAATTTTTTTTTTAATATTTACTGTTGGGGGAAAGATACTGCTACTGTATAAATTACGAATAAATTGACACTGATTGCCAGTTAATAACAGTAAACAACATGAAATTTAACCCTATCAAAAGAACATATCTATTACCAGCACTCATGGGTCCCTCCAAACTATGCACCCCTCAGCCCAGGGAAGAAAAATAAATTATTGCAAACAATCTTCATGTGGATAATGTGGTGGTATATGATCATTTGTCTCTGTATAACCACTCTGTCAAATTTGTAATGATCTGTGAAACTAAAAAGCTACAGTTGGTGCTCAAAAAATGTTGTGCATAGCCCCTGCTGTGCATTTTATATGAAAACCTGTGCCCAGTAGCAAAAAACCCAACTTTCAAAACAACCTACAAGAACGAAAAGAAAGAATGCAAGAAGACAGATCTCTTTATTTCTTGCATGTATAATAATCTTTTGTCTGAGCTTCTGAGCCTGCTGCTGTTTTATTTTAGTTCATGTTCCAAAAGTTCCACTGGCTTTTTTTTTTTTTTTCTCCCACTACCTGGATGAAATTTGAACATAAAAGTTAAAATACCAAGAAAAAAGCAGCCGTGTAAGTTTCCCAGAATTTGCTTTGTGAAACTGCTATTGTGGAAATATAGGCTTCTTGGGTTGTTTTTTTTTTCAAATAGTGCATTTATTTCGTGCCATTTCACCATGGCAAAAAGGACGGCGTTTTTTACTTATGATCTAAACCTTCCATATCTTTTGTGGAAAAGGTCATTTACATGAAGCCAGAGAAAAAGGCTGAGTAGAAAAAGAATGAAACCTCTCCACCTAGTTAGCAACGCCATTAAGTTTTGTGGAGGTGAACTGGAGGGAAGGACCCAGGCAAGCGAACTCACAGCGAGCGCAGGGGGAGCTGGCTGCTGCTCTGGTAGGTCGGTGAGAACCCAAGGGTTCCTTCCATGGCAGCAGATGAGACAAGATCAAGTTTTAGCACTCTGGAGAGGTATTGAGCATCGCAGTTATCTTGCTTTGGCTGCCAGGGTAGAATCTCTTGAGCTTTAACTCATGGATAGAAAATATCTACTGCTTTTCTGAAAATGGGAAGGTGAGCAAAAAGGACTGGGTCTGGTCTCCTATGATTGCAAACCATCTTTTGCTACTTCTGATAATGGTAAAGAGCAAGGACAGGAAGAGGGTGAGGTTTTTGGGCAACAGGTGACCATGGGAAGGGCCATAGGGTGTGATTGCACCCACTGGTGTTAGCCGTGTCGGGCTCTCTGCGGGACTAGACATTGCTTGTTTTTTCCAAAAAAAGTTACTCTTTCAAAAGCTCTTTGTTGGAATAAAATGTTCTGATGGAAACATCCCAAATTTCAGCCTTTGTGACTGGTAATAGGCAGTAAGGAAAGTGATACCATTTTTTTTTTAATCTGCTGTAAATACACTTTTAGAGCACTTTCGCTTCTTCTCATATAATTATGGACTCTTAGCTCTTATTCAGTAACACCAAATCTTTTCCTTTAAAGGGCAGGTTGTATTGATTACTTGTAAGCCAGTTCTTTTCTTGCCTTTTCTGCTCAGGTGAATTCTGTACTTTCAGGTCTCTCATTTCTCAGGGACTCATTATATAACTGTCAAATTATATGCTTTTATAAAGAAGTTCATCCTCTGTGACTTAGAAGTTCAAAACACAAATTTTCCAAGTTCTGGTTTTAAGGATGGCCCTGTGCTTAATTCCCCTGATAATTTTCACCTCCCCTGAATTTTGTATGTACCCTCTAGAAGAGGAGAGTTTTGTTCTGGACATCACCTGGGTTTTCTCCAGAAGCCCAGAGCTAGCTGGAGGAGAGGATCTGTTTTGAGACCTAGTGATTTCCATGCTGCTACAGCTTGACAGCTGATTGCCTGGGCAGCTGGTTCCAGTGGGGTACAAAAACTTTTAGGTCTGTGAGGCACAGTGTGAAGAAATCCCAAGACAACATATATTGTGAATAAATCATTGTTTACTACTTCATTAATAAATCCTTTATTATGATAATAGTTTTCCCCAAGGACCAAAAAGTAGGGAAAATAGGCAGCATACTGAAGAACTTGAAAGTGCAATTTAAATCTAGATATCACACCATTTTTGTAATAGTAATTAACAATCAGATGGTAGAATAGCATAGCAGCAAGCTATTGCTCAGACACAGCACTCTCTGCAATGTGAATGCTAGTTAGCATCTCAACTTGCTGTGCAATAATTGGAGCAATGAAAAGCTCTGAACCACAGTCAGGATGTTTAAATGCTTTGTACAGCTTAAGGGACACAGATGTGGTTTTTGCATATCAAGTCTGTGATACCTGCAGCCCGTGCTGGAGAGGCTCTCTGTTAGTTTGATGCTTGTGAGCGGGGAATAGAAACCAATATATGGACAGCGAGATGTTGTAGACAAGCCAAACTGCTAAATGAAAAGGAAGTCCACAAAGTGTATGAAGCAGGAATACTTTTCCAAGCAGGTGATAAACGTGCCTCTGAAAGCTGAGCTGGCTGGAGCCTCCCACCTCCCCTCCAAGGGGCCGAGTGATGGCACCTAGCAATCAGCCCGAGAGTCAATTGGCAAAGTGATAAGTCGGTAACATTAGCAAGAGTCAGCAGGGAGGAAAACCCATTTCACCGTGGCGCTCTTTCTCAAACGGTAAAGTCATATAAAACAGCTTTAAGCACCTCGTGCAGCGCTGAATCAAGCCATTCATTGAGCATTAAAATGACCACTTCTTCGGTAGCGATGCAACGCTCCCCATTTGAGTGGAAAGGTGGGAGGAGCGGTGGACAAGCTGTCCTGTCTGCCAAAGGAGGGGCTCCGATTTTTACGGGAGTGGAATTGAACATTAAGCAACTTTGAGACATCCGGCTTTGGATACCATAAATATTGAAGTAACAGTGAGATGGAGACACATAATGCTTTGGGTCTGAAACCAGTGGAAACTTAAAGACTAGACGTAATGTGGGCCAATGCTGAGCCTGAAGAATATTTTATCTTAGGCCGAGTGAGGACACATTAAGATTGGTTTGGGAGGAAGATTTAAATGGAGCAAGGAGCAAGAGAAGCTGAAGGATGGCACGTTCGTAGTTTAATCCATACACTGTGCTGTGTCTGCGTAAGATTTGAGTTTGGTGTTGGCTAGGCTTTTATAAAGCTATAAATCTCTTAATTGGCACTTTCAATAGGTTTTATTTGCTTATAAAGGAGTGCATTTACATCTGCACTTCCCAGCACAAATCGCTCCCCTGCAGCCCCACAGCAGTGCTAGTGGCTATCTCAGAGTGTGTCAGCAGGCACGTTTGAAATGTATCACCCCTATCAAGGGCTTTCAGACAAAACAGCCCCTTCTCCCTCCTCTCTCCCAAGTCTATGGAAAATGCATTAACGTCTCTTGTCTTGAGATGTGCTGCTGTGTCTGCTGACTCCTGAAAGCAATTGAATTTGACTAAATTTTGCTGAGCCCCACAGGGCTGCAAAGCGCAAAAGGTAATTTTGCTCTGTATATCCGCATATTATTGGAGTCACTTTGATGTCCAGGAGCCACAGATCCCATCTGTCTCATAGCAGGCAACATCAGTTTGGAGCCCAGCAGTGGTGTGTAAAGCTTTTTCAGTCCTTGCTACCAGCTAAGTCTCCAACTGGCCCAAATTTTCTCCTTCCATGTAAAGATCTCTATAAGTGAAGTTTTGTTTAAAATGTATGTTCTAACACAACGCATATGCTTTCAATTTTTATAAAAATGTATTGGCATATTTATTCTATTTTTCTTGCTCCATAGCTCTCTTCAAGGCACAGCTTTCTTTTTCCAGAAGGAGGAAAGCTGCTCATATCATCATCTCCTCCATGCTAGAGATGTTGACTTTTTTTACATATCTTGTCTCACCGTCTGTTTGTAGGAGTGTGCAAACTTCATTTTCTAACGCAGTAGTCCTGATGTGCCCTCATCTTCCTGCTCTGACATTCAGCCAACCTGCTTCTCTGAGATTTTTGCTGCTTTCTTATTTATCACTTTTAAATATACTGCTCTTCCTTTTCTTTCATCTTGACCATCTTTTCAGAGCGATTGATCATCCCAGTTTTGATTACTGGTATTTATAACTGACTTCTGAAAGGAGACAAATGTTGTCAGACCTCTGAACTCTGTGCGTTTGCCCCACACTGCTGATCTCTCAAAATCTATGTTAACTGTCACAAAAAAGACTGAGTCCAGAGCCATCTGGAGCCCTGCGTCTTTTGCCTCTGTTCACAGCTTCTTCCACATCAGTTGCCTGTGTCTCACTTTCCTATGCCCTTTGCTCTGACCTGTCCTTCCCTATGCACCCCTTTGAGATAGGAAAGGTATTGATGTTGCAGGAGATGGGTTGAAAAGAATTAATAGATCAATGAAAACCATTTCATTCTGTTTTTCAGACTGTGCCTGTATGAGAAATTAATCAGACTACTGAGGGAAGATCATGCATCTTCGTAACATCTTTTTTAAAAAAAAAAAAAAAAAAGAAAGGAATGAGGACATTGCAGAGGGCAGGTTTATTTCAGTGTTTGCAGGCTGTCTCATGTGATGAGATATGACTTTTTAAAGCTTTTGTTTGAGAAAACTCAGCACAATTCTGAATGTATTTTTAGGTTGGTTGCAATACGCGCTCCTATGAAAGCATGAACGTGCGCCTGTTAAAGTCACTATGTACTAAGGCCTCGCTAAAAATTTGGCACCCTCACAGAAGTACAAGGGCTGGAGAGCAAGTCCACGGAAATGAACGGAGCTGTTCTCTTCAGTGATCCTGGCACAGGTCACCTGGCCAAATAGTTTCCTGATTAAGATAAGCAGATGAAGACGGTTCCTACTCTTGTAGATCATCTGTCCCTTCCAAGAGGGCTGCAAGAAACTACGGTTAAAATATTTTTGGATATTTTTACATCAGAGCTTTAATCATTTCTTATTGTTGTGGCCACAATGGCAGAAAATCTTAACCATTTTATAAAGGTCACTGTGAACATAACTTTGCTGTCAACAGATAACAGCTGGAATAGGGACAGAAACTAACCTTTTAAATTGCACCTTGGCACAATTAATCTGTAAGTGAATGAGACTGTGCTGTGTTGCAATTCCTTCCTGGCAGTTCTCTTAGTTTCTTCTGGCCAGTGGATCACGGTGCAGAGATGCTCTGACGCCACACCAAGAGCAGCTGCTGCACCCACCGCATGCAGCACACAACACCAGCAGCCTGTGTCTCGCAGCTGCGAGGGGCAGTGCTTCAGCAGCGCAAAAACCTCATGAAGTCGTTCACGCCGGTAGCTCAGCAGCAAGTGCCCTGCTGACACTGGCCCTGTGTCTGCTCGGTGTCCCTGCGCTGCCAGGGCAGCTGGGCAGGTATCACACCAGGGGTGACACACATGGAGGGTCTGGGTCTATAGCCCTGGAGATACGATACAAATATCTAAACCTGGCCATTCCTACACTCCCATGGAGTCTAAGTTTGGTGACTATGAAATACTGGGATGCTAAAAAGATCATTCTGTGCAGAGGCACCTTGTTTTTCACGACATTGGGCAGGTGGGCTTCAAGATAATGCCTAATCTGAATATTAGGCAATAAATACAGGCTTTGTAGCATAGCAGTGGCCCAGCTTCCTTTTAAGGTACAGAGGAGGAGGACACACCTTGCATACAAACCCAGGTTTCTACTACTTTCCCCTTCAGGAAGAAGTTCGTGTTCCCATCTCCCCAAAAAAGATTTCAGCCGCTGGGGAGATGGACTGTAGGCTAGCCTGGATAGCAGCTACCTCCTGCCCCTCCTGTTGCAAAGGTCCATGAGAGAATAGAAAATGTGTTTGATCCCCAAGTGAGCAAAAGCAAGGGCATACATCTGAGTGGATTGCTCACCAGGAGAGTGGCAGAGCTGGCCCGTGTTCCTGCTGTCAGGTCTCTGTATATAACTCCGGCTGTTGTTACACGATGTGAAATGTGTGAGGAGTCCTGGGTGTTGCAATAGCACCCTGTCACTGCAGTCACTACGCAGTGCCTCTGAGCTCCCTAAGAGGTCAGGAGGAACTGGTCAAAGTGTGGTAGCCACAAGGCTCTTCAAAGTGGTGGGCAGAGCTGGCCCGTGTTCCTGCTGTCAGGTCTCTGTATATAACTCCGGCTGTTGTTACACGATGTGAAATGTGTGAGGAGTCCTGGGTGTTGCAATAGCACCCTGTCACTGCAGTCACTACGCAGTGCCTCTGAGCTCCCTAAGAGGTCAGGAGGAACTGGTCAAAATGTGGTAGCCACAAGGCTCTTCAAAGTGGTGCTGGAGGAAAGGAAGGGCACCCCTGGCTCCCGTACCTAAACACACAGGGCTGCATTTCTGCAGCTCTGATGGAGGTGGTTTGGGAGGGAGTTAACTTATGTTGCAGCCCCATGACTCCCAGACATGATCCCTTTAACCACATCCTTCATGGCACAAGGTCCTTTCCAAGCCCCCTCCTGACTTTGCCTGTGTAGCAGGCAGGGGATTTAGAGGCTTTTCCAGGGCTGGTTTGCCTGTGCTGATCTATCGGGGTGTCCAGGTCCTGTGCTATCTCTGGCCCTTGCCAAACTGATTTGTGGCGAGGGATATAAACAAGAAAATCAGTAGATTTTGAAATAAAGCCTGTTTAGAACTAATGAAAAAAAAATAATGTTAATTTAGGAACAAATTCACCAAACCTTAAAAGAATCAAAATCTTTGCATATTGCAAACTGAGCTGGACTGTGGCTTCTCATTTAGAAACGTCTGTTAGTAAAGCCCTATTCATCTCTCATTTCCCATGAAGACTTTAGCAACTTAGAGTATTACCCTGTGGAGTAAATAATAATAATAATATA
>NW_010142780.1:0-7982 GCF_000699245.1 Pterocles gutturalis | reverse complement strand
CTGTCTCAGCTGAACCCAGGACATTCTGTATGCTTAGCTCCTTGCTGTTGATGGAGTAGACACTTCTGCTGAGTTATTCACCACATTGCTTAGGTCTCCCATTTTGTTACACGCATTTTTTTCATCAAACAATATACATATGCGTTTTTGTGGCTTCCACTAGCTCATCCTGTCTGCATTGGTGTTTGGTAGGCCATTCATAGGGCAATAATCAAATAGGTCACTGTGAAGACATAATTTGGATTTTTGTATGATTTTAGCTTTTGACATGGCCACACTTCGAAGTCTTATAATACCAGGCACAATATCCCCTTCTTGGTTTGCTCAGTCTTGCTCAGGCTGTGATCCCAGCCAATGGACCACTCACTTGATACGCCTAAGCATCAGTAAGGATGCTTACCCTTGGTCTGTCTTCCTCAGTTGCTGCTCCAAAAATCTATCAAGATGAAAACAAATGAGGTGAACTAATCAACTCATCTTACAGAGCAGGAGTGAGGAGGAATCATAAGTCTAACTGGTAAATTCACCACCATTGTCAATACAACTGAAACTTGCCCAGATGCGCAGACCTGAGTCCTGAGATTTCCAGAAAAGAAGCCAGATGTAGAAAGGGGCAACATTTTTTGTTGTATTTTTGTTCATCTTAGAAATTATATAAAGCATCTGTGACAGTTTGGTCCTAGAAAATTATAATCTATTTTACAATCTAGATCGAAATAACATAAATGTTATAAACAAATTTAAATCATGGCTTTTGGGGCAGAAAATAGAAACTCTTCTGTAGGGCGAAAATACAAATAAACCCTGCATTTTCATTTCAGTCCTCCTGCCCTGGCAGACACAGAGCCAGTGAATCTGAGGCAGTAGATGACAAAGTGGATAATTTGTCATCTTGAACACATTGGGAAAGCGACATATTTACAATTATTTCTGTTAGACAAGAATATTTTTGCTAACTGCTCCTCACGAACAAAATTTACATGTCCTACTCTGTTTTTTCCCTGAGGATTAATAGGTCTTGTCCCAGTGAACAAAACTCATCACCTTTTTCACCAAATAGGTAGTAGCACTTACAATGTCCTCTCTCTTTAATGTCTGTCCTGTAGAACAGACCCATACACTCATTGTCCTCAGTGTCAGGGAGAATTGCATCAAAGGAAAGGGAATTTTTTACACACTCATGTGATTACCCCACAGAAGTTTGACATAATGGTTAAATTGGTCAGCTCAGATTTCTGCAGGTACATCTATCTGTCTTTTCTGGATTCTGTTAACTTTAAGTCTACAGTTTAACTTGTGCTTCAGCATTCAGTGACAAGAATTTTTTATTTTCTGGAATTTTTTTTTTTTTTTTTTGGTTAAAATCAGCTCTCAAAAGCTGTACTTTTTTTTTTTTTTTTTTTTTTCCTAGTCACCTTGTAAAGCTAGAGAAATCAGTCTTAAAACAATCACACAGGTTTGGCCTCCTCTACAAAATATCCTTCTTGAATGCTAATAAGTGTTATTAGAGAGCAACGCTTCTGCAAGTTCTACCCTCTTCCCTGCCTCTCACCGTCTCCCATCTGGTGTAACTTGCATTTTTCTACTGCAGTATTTCATTCCCAATTCTCCTTGGCTTCTTGAAAGTCAAGGTCTTTCTGTGGTTCCCTGGTTCTATTTTGTCCTCTGCAGGTTGGGTAACACTTACTGACCACCTAAATCTTACTCAGCTGTAAGTACTCTTCTTCCTGTTGCCTTTTATCAAAAGCCATCATCAGTACTCTTGTATTCAGAAGAATGAAACATAAAAGTTTTACTTCAAAGGAAATCATAAAATATTGGTGAAGAAAAATTTACCTGGAAGCTGTCAACCAATCTCAATAAAAATCCAAGCTTCATGGGGAGAAAAAAAAAAAAAAAAAAAAAAAAAAAGTTGTTACCTGTAACAAATAGCAGGTAAAAAACTAAGTTTTTGCAGAGCATTTTACTCTACTACCCACTTACAGAAAACACTGGCACTCACTGACCTGGGTGGGATTCATCTGTGTGCTCAAGTGAAGCACACAGTCAGCTTCATAGGTCCACGTCCGCTAACAAGAGGTGTCTTGCAGACGAATGCAGAGCTGCTGCTGTGATACCTGGCAGGGGCTTAGCTACAGACAGCAGCACAGTACAATCACTTAGGAACATGTTGAAATGTCCAGGGGAACTGTATGAATCAGACAACTAGGGTTAATCACTAGGATTTGAATTTAGTCACGTCGCCAGATTTATTACCTCTACTTTTCGGTAGTCTCCTTTGTTAACTATTATGGCCCAAGCATCTAGAATAATGGCTTTATTATTTCTGCCAAAAAACCCACAGGAATTTGGAAATTCAGTGCTCCTTCCACCATTTGTAGGACAATTATTCACTTCTGTTTCGGAGGCAAATGCACCACACACTGAACTGTCTCCTGCCAAAGTTCCACTAGGTGGTGAGCACTGAGCTACGACACAAAGAGCTCACCTGAGAAGCTACCCGGTCACTAACTAGGGACTAGTCAACCTGTTAGGAAAAGCATGTGCCTGAAAGAGATTAAAAAGACCAGTCGAGGTTAGCAGTGGGGTGGAATATAGAAAGGTTAGTTTAACTAACAGTAATAATTTCTGTTAACCCACTACCTTCGGACCAGCCAGTGTTTTTTCTTGCTTCAGCTCTTATATAAATCTCTCAAATCACTGTTCCACTCTTGTTAGGATGATTTGTTGAACTAATCCAAGCAGATAAGATGATTAATGTACAGCATCTACGTTGTGTCATGAGCACCAGTCAACAATTTGTCTTCTTGCCACATTTGCTCAGCAGTTCAGGTGACAGAACTACTTCTTGGATTGCAACAAATTTGCATGATGGGAAATATAAGCAAATGACTGAGTTGGAAACTGTGCTGTGAAAACATTGTTTGAGATGAGAGAAAGGTGTGTTTAGTTACCGAATTAAAACCCATACCAGGTGCTTTGAAGCTGGTGCAGATTTTGTGGGGTTTCTTCTACTTTCTGAGCTCTGCCGACCATAATTAAGAAGAAAAAAAACCTCTCCACAAGCCTGTTGATAAAATGCAGCAGATGGCAGTAATGTACAAAGGAAACATGATCCTTTTCTTATCTCAGGATTACCCTGAGCGTACATACAGACTTCACCATTCCTCACACTAGCTGGCTGGCCTAGAACTGCTAACTGTCCCCGTTTTACCCGCCTGGATTTCTGCTGGCTTCAGACTATTCGTCAGCAAGTGTCTTAAATCAAGAATCAGCAAGGGAGGTTCAAAGCTGAATGCCTTTACAAGTTCCAAAGAACATTGCTGAGATGCTCTCGACATAAGTAAATAACCTGAAAATAAATAGGTGGAGATATTAAGACACACCTACTCAGATAGGAATGTCATCTCGACTCCCTTTTAGCTGTATTTTTAAAGCACTTGTGCCAGCAACTAAAAGGGTGAATCAGATAAACCCAATGTTATGGCTTTTAAAGAGCAGTATTTCATGGATTCGTGCCTATTGGAAAAAGATAGAGTAGCATAACTCTCCTGAGTTTCATCATATATTTCCTGCAAAAAGTGTAAAAACATTCAATAGGGCACATCTTACTGAGAAACATCCATTATTATTGACATGTTTCAAGAGATGATGATATAATTTTTAGCATCCCGTGGATATTTGACTAAAAATTAGGTGAAAAAAAAAATCCTCTGATGCTGCTCAAAAGACCTTTAGGAGGGAGTACTAAAGGGAGTCTCCCAGGTCCTTCCCACTCTCTGCTTCCAGCGTGCCCCTGCTCATTCTCTTTTCTGTCAGATTAATAACTCCGGGCTCCGACTTGCAGCCTGTGGAGGTTGTGCTGGAGCAGTGCAAGACCCAGCTTTATGTTATAGACAGATGCAGCAGAGTTAGCTGAGTGGTGCTGCATCTGATCTTCAGCCACTGCTGAAACACATCTCAAACCCCAGACCAGTGAAGCTTTGTGTTAAAATGTTGGGCTGTGACCTGTGACAAGGGGGTTGTGGCCACCCTGGTGATTTGCCCATGTGGAGCGGTGAGAGCCAGCACTGCCAAAAGTGATGAGGTGCAAGGTGGCTTGGACACCAATTGTCAGAAATCATGAATTATGGGTTTATGTGTGCTCAGACTTCAGCCAGTCCATAGCTGCCTTTTAGAGAGCACACAATTTACAATCCCACAAATCACACACAACCAATATGATCTTGGTGCACACCGAGGCGTGTGCTTTCAGCTGCAACAGGGGCTGAAATCCCCCATAGAGAGGTTCCTGTGGCCAGTCTCAAGCCATCATCAATCACAGAATCATTAAGGTTGGAAAAGACCTCAAGGATCATCAAGTCCAACCGTCAACCCACACCACCTAACTCACTAACCCATGCACCTGAGCACAACATTTACACGTTTCTTGAACCCCTCCAGGGACGGTGACTCCACCACTTCCCTGGGCAGCCTGTTCCACTGCCTCATCACTCTTGCAGTGAAGAAATTTTTTCTAATATCCAGGCTAAATCAGTCTCCAAAAAAATTGTGAGTGTGACTTTGAGATTAGGAGTTAGGAAGAAGGTGGGTTAATTGTAGATACTTTGGTTTTCTGACCTCTTCGGGCCCATAATTTTACAAATGTTAAGGATGGGAACAAACTGTTGTGAGCTGGTAAAGCCCAGGCAGCAGCTAATGGAGGCTACTGAAGCTCCCTTGTTTCTCCCTGAAGAAATGGACCTTGATTTTAACCTTAAGGGCGAGAAATACGCTTTAAAAGAAAAGGCAGATGAGATTCACTGTTTATCACAGCTCTCATTTAAAAATGTGTATAAGGAATTAATTTTTTCTCCCTGTCTCTCTTCAGCATTCCTCCAGCCCAACTGCAGGGTTTGCTTAGACTTGCCTCTCTCTTGGGAATGCCATGAGTGACCTGTGTTTGGGTAAAGCTCTTTAATATGTAGAACTGAAGACAATATTGGATACTGTCTCTTTTGAGAAGTATTTTTTGAAGGAGCAATAATGCTTCCTTCTCCTTTACCAGTGACCAGCAAAATAAATGAATAGCTTAATCACTACTTTTTTTTTAACAGGAAATAAGTTCTCTTTCTTTTTTAAAATGTCATCTGCACTTTTTTTTTTTTTTTTCACAAAATCACTGCCACAGCCAAGCCCATTAAAAAAAAAAAAAAAAAATTCATAATCAGATGATAATAACCCTTGTGTACTGAAAGCTAGTGGTGACTAAGATATGCTGATAGAAACTATGTTGCAGATAAAATTGATTAATACAGAGCCCATTTGCATTGAATCAGCTACACTAGTTAGGTGAAACACTTAGGATCCAGTCTAAGCAAAAATATTTTGATAAAGAGAAGCTAATCTAGCAAGAGTCTTGTGGAATTCATGCCACCAGACTGCAACTGTTGCCTTTCAAAAGGGAACCAAGCAGAGTCTAGTATGACTGTATCAACACAGAAAACAAGGTATCCTTTCTGGCTGCCTGGCATCAGTTCGGATCACTGAGAATTCACGTCATTGTGGACTGTGACATTTTCCTTTTCATAATGAAAAGATGGTGTTCTTCAAGTATATTTTTCATGTATCTACACACCTGGTGTTTCCCTTCATGAAAGACATAGTGTGGAACAAGCCTAGTCAATGAAAAGGAAATTAATTATTTCATTATTGTAACTATAACCTTGAGGCCAGCCTGGGGCATCCCATCTAATCACTTCATATGACATCTTTTATTCTTGGGGGGGTATTTGCTTAAAAAGTATACTGTCATGTTATCCCCACTCAGAGAGAAGGCAAAACTCTATTTTCTATCAGTATTGTGGTGGATGTAAAGGAATACTACTGACTGTAAAATAAATTAATTCAAATCCCATAAAAACCTGACTGTTTCTGGACTGTATTCAGCAAGAATACCTAAGCATTTATGGAAAATCATCTACAGGTTTCACAGTAACTTCAACAGCAGCTCTTCAGCCTTTACTAGGAAGATGTTACTACACTGTAGGTATCAAACAAACACAGAGAAGACGTGAAGATTACCAGCATAACCTCAATTATCTTGGATATGTCCTTAACATAGAATTTAATCTTCCCATTTTTTAGAGCCAACGAGGAATACAGAGTATGATCCAGTACTGCCACCTGAATGCTTAGGTACACGTGTATTAAGAGAAAATGTTCGTCCTATATTTTGTGGATTTCAGTTTCAAGCTATGCCTGTCACTTTGCTTTAGTGTCTTTTTATGGCCTGTTTTTTCTTTTTACGGCCTGTTTTTTCTTTTTATAAGGAGTATTCACACGATGCTTTCTCAAAACCTCAAACCAATTCTATTGAAAGAGCTATCTCAATTTTTTGAAAAACAATTCTAAACTTAAGTTTTCCTTTGAATAAAGCAAACCAGAAATGATCTAACAGTGATGAGTCATATTGCAATAAGTTCTTTGGGTCTTTCTGTATGTAAGAAATAAGTCAGTGCTCCGTTTTCTCTGCAGATAGATGCAGAAACTTTGGAAAGTGCAATTACAAGAAACGGGGACTCAAAGCAGGAGAATGCATTCATTAAAAACAACAAAATACCTAAAGGACAATGAAAAAAAAACAATGGAACAACAAATTTCAAAAGTGAAAAAAGTAAAAACAAATTATGATTCTAGATTTATATGTTGTTGCAGGTACAAGTGTCTGTTCCAGCTCTGTAGGAAGCAGGAAAAGATAACAAAAAATGGGAAACACATTGGGTTATATGGGTTGGCTTTGTGGGTGTAAAAGGTATGCATCATGCGGAAATTTTATCTGCTTATTTTATTACTGTTTTAACTGTTTTACTTTAAATCATGGCTATTGATTTACTATACTATTTATACAAGCTCACGTACTATTTATGGTTTACATACTTCTTATACAAGCTTAAACAGAATATTAATTAGAAGTGATGGTTAAGCCTGAATATAAATCAAGACGTTAAGTGTGTAGTCTCAGTAGACATTTATAGTTAGTATTTGAGTATATAAGTAGATATCAATTGCAAGATACCCAAAGAACTGTAGAAAAATCTATAGTTTTAAGTATGAAGGGGTTTGGATTTCATAGGATTGCCTTTACTCATGCAGCACATTTGGATAAACATGAATCTTCTCAGCTCTCAGCTCTCCTGAACCTGCAGCAAGCAGATTTTCTTAATGTCTGTCACGACCATGATTGGGGTCTTTTTCTCAGTGAAAAAAGAAGCTGGCTAGGATTTCCTTGACCCCAGGATGCTCGATGGCCTCTGTACAAACCCTCCACTGAGAGCAGCTCTGTGTGTGTGCCAAGGAGTCTTCAAGCAACACATTTAAATAGCGTTCTGCTGACTGCACCCCAGGAAAACTGTAGCGTGAGAGCCCAAATGGAGTCTCACGTTATCTCCATCCCTGTCATCACACAGCGTTACTTACTGTGGTCTGACAGTGATCTGAGCACTCGCTCTGCTTCACGTACTGCTGCTGGTAGCAAGGGAATGAGAATTTAAGTGATAATTTCATTAGGGATTCACAAGTCTCGATAAAACCCATCTGACTCTCCATCAGCTGTGCAGCTCTGTAGTGCCAACGGGAGTTAAGGGTCTCCTTCTGTCGGTAGAGCAAGCATGGAAAAGTCAGGGAGAGAAAAGACGTATCATGAAGAAAATAACATTTTTTAAAATGTTGAAAACAAAGACTTTATATCCTTTATATTATCTAAATATTGACATCTTATAAATACAGTATTCTGAAAATAATATTTTAATTACAAATACAAACATTTTAACTGCAGCTTTTTGGTGAAAGTACTGTTTTTCTAACTAGAAACTTGCTTCCAAATCAGTATTTTTACATTGTGTTTTTGCCCGCAATAACAGAACTCAAACCAGAAAATAACACCATTCTTAATTTAATCCATTTAATCCATTTAATACCGATACTATTCAATATATTCATCA
>NW_010142779.1:0-5201 GCF_000699245.1 Pterocles gutturalis | reverse complement strand
GCCATTCTATGTTTCTATGATTCTATGAATTATTCAAACAGTTTCTGCCAGTTTCCCCAATGTAATGCATTCACCATCACTCCATTAATTAGCAGTCATATAAACACAAATGGGTAAAATACAATCTTTGTCAGTATGTGCTGTTGTATACCTGAGTTGATCTTGAATTTTGAAATGCTGCAGAACAGAACTAGAGGGAAAATAATCTTGGATCTCGCGTTTCCATTTCCGGGTATTACTTGTTTCCTAAAGAACAGCATACACAACATATTAGCCACCCTTTTCTATCTAAATAATGAAATTTAATCTTTGTAGAATTCTGAAAACAAGGTCAGGCAATTCCTTTTTTAATGGAAAATAGTGTCTATTTCTCATGTATTCCCATCCTTTATACAGGAATTGTGATTACTTCCTCCATTACATTTGATGACGCTAACGCTGCTTTACATTGTTAGTTAGATTTTTCTTTTTAATTTGAACATTTGTGTTATCCAGCTGGTGTTTAAAAATCAAGGCTTATTTTCTTGATCCAGTAACAAAGAAAGGGTTCAATTTCAAGGATAATTTCAGCAAAAATATATGAGTGATGTTAAGGTTCTTGTGGTGAAAAGTAGTTCTGAGCACAGGAGGGGTGATACATTCATCAGACTGGCAGAGAGCAGAACTCAGAGCAGGTTGCAAAGTGTCAAGGATTTTCCTGAAGATGGTTACTCCGAGTAGCAAAGAGAAAGATGAGGAATAGTTAAAAGTAGATTTTTAAGAGGAAGCCAAATCATGACACCCCTGTTGCAACAACATTTTCATGTTTCAGCCTGTGTTCGATGACGCCACAAGTGAGGAATAAGAAACTGGGTAAGACTGAATAAACAGAGGATGCTTTTCACTTCAGCACATATCAGACATGGCACACACAAAAGGTAAGTGTTTTAGATCAAAAACTGAATGCATGGTACAGTAGGAACAAGCGTATCTATAAACTTATTTGTGAATTTGAGAGTGTAGAAGATACAGTCATAATTTTTTTTACAAGGATGCACATGAGTGTTTAAAAATGGGCCTAATATTTGGAAACTTTGTCTGGAAGAGAAGTAATGAGGCAGGAAGGCATGGTGTGTATGATATACAATGCCTTTTTACAGTGCACATTGTGACCTTACTGTTTGGGTCTCCTGATCACTAAACACTTCACATAGCCCTAACCAGACATCTGGAAACCATTCATGAAGAGATAAGCAACACGATGCGTACTGCAGTTCCTGGTGTACAAAGGATGATGATTTCAAGACTTCACAAGTGAGACAAAGTTGAAAGGAAGGATGAGTTCTTATTTAAGCTATGTTAGGTGTGGCATGTTTGCTTTTGTCCACCAAAGCCTGGAGTATGTTTTTATTCACCCAAGCCATAGGACCAGGAACATTGCCTTTGTTCTCTCAGGAAACAGGTCGTCTTGGCCTGAATGCCCTAGCTGGGGGGAAACAGCATCCTTCCAACCAGGGAGACCCAGCTTATAACTTCTTACTCTACCCTATACTCACTAACTATAACTAGGAAGTTACTGTTTCCATAGCAGTAATGCTAAATAGATATTTGTCACTTCTGAGATGTTCGTATTCTGTCAGAGCTGGAAAGAAAAGATCCTCAGTGCTTGATGGAAACATTTTTCACCTATCATAACTCAGAGTACTGGTAAAAACATTTCTGTTGAGATGCAATACTTCCCATGCTACAGAACCACCACCCACGTCTCTGTTAAGGTCTGCTGCATGAAAGGACTGGGAAGCTGGCAAGCACCTGGCTTCCATGAGTAGCAGGGAAAGTGCAGGAGACAATAGTGATTCTTCTAGCCTGCAATGTCTGTGTTAGGTGAAGAAGGCTATATGGTATCCTGAATCAAGTATGCGAGTCTGGAGAGCCCTGGAGCGTGGGGTCCAAAGCTGAATAAAGCTTTTCTCTGCTTCCCCTCACTCCCTCCGTGAATGAAGGGTAGGACTCTTAACAACAAAGCACCTGGACAAAATGGATACTCACGATGACACTGAAAGCTGTTAAACATCTCTAGCCACTGTCTGAAGGAATCAAAGGTATGCTGTGCAACCCTGATAAAAGAGGCAGTTCATGATAGGACTAAGAGTGGTGCTTGAGGCCACTTGCAACAGAAAGTCCATTCTTCCAAATAAAAAAGCTTGATATACTCTGTCTGACCTTAGCCTGCCATCAGTCACAGACACTTCTGCAATATAACACCTGTTGGTGACAGTTTGAAAAATTAATGATTGAAGATCCAAAAATAGTCAGCTGAAAATAAGTACGTCATAGCACATGGACCATGGCTTAGCACTGAAATTACTCCAGGTGTACCATAATACGCAGTATATGGCATGCACTAATCTATGCTGTTGATTAACTATTGCTTGCTTGCGCTTGTGGCACAGAAATTTATGTGAAATCCCAGAGCCTGGTTTGGGCTCTTCTCAGTGAACACCTCCCACCGCAGCTGCCTTGGAAAAGGACAGTTTCTTGATCAATGCAGAGGAAACAGCCACTGCCAACCTGTATGCAGCACCCATTGCTCTCTGCCTGCTTCCTGAACTGCATCAGGTGCTCCTTGACTCAAACTAAAATTTGCATTATTCATTATGTTCTGATTTATTTTTCAGATTTGCAGAAATCTAGTAAGAAGTTTTCTTTCACTGGCTGCCATCCCCCCAGTGTAACCCAGGCTAGGAAGTAAAATGACTCAAGTGAAAAAAAAAGGGCAGTAGGTAAAAGTGACATCTCAATGGAGACTGCACAGCCCAGCCACCAGTGACGGCAAAATGCAACAGACTTTGTCTCAGAGAAGTGCTTCCAGTGTAATACATCGTTGATGGGAGGAGGGTGGAAGAGAGTTGCATCCCAGCATTGCGGAGTTTTTTTGCTGGGATTAGAAAGTACCACAGTTTGTGTGGGTTTCTCTAAGCAGGAGAGGGGATGCTGTGTTACTTTTTTGTGAACATGGAATGGCTACTTAGGCTTGAGAAAAATTTAAGGCTTAAGCACACTGTATCAACTGAAGTTCCAAAATAAACTGACATTGGCTTTAATTACTCAGGTATTTGAAATCTGGTTTGCACTTAAAGGTTTATTTAAATTTTATCATTCTACAGTTTATAATACTTTCAGATGATAACAATCAAAAAAGGTCTAATAAATATCTTTAGAATAAAATTATAACAATGCACCTGCAGGAAAGCAGGTCTTTTAACCAAACACTTTTTTTTTAATCACAATGCATTACCAAGACACTTTTAGAATCCACAAAAATTCTTTAGCTAACCCACCACAAGTGTCTAAAATAACCATCTGGAAACATCATGATAGAGTAGCATTGACTGTGAACAAAAGGCAAAGTGGAATGTCTTTGATTCTAAACATTTCCAGACACAAACCAGTATTATCAGGTTTTGTGACTAGATTAATCCTCATGCAGCACTAACCATGCAGTATGAGTTAAACCTGTTACTTGACAGTGCATGGTATGTGAAAAGTTTTATGTACAAAAAATTTGGTGGCCAATACTACATCTTAGACTTGCCATAATGGCTTTAAAGAAGAAAGGAAGGAGGAGTAATGTCTACTTGCTCTACACACTCTCCTTTCAGAAAAGTCAAATAGACTTGACTGTGAACAAACCCAGGCAACAGCTGCCTGCCAAACAAGAAAAAAACTTAGAAAAAGTTGAGTCAAGAACTGGAGCAGCAAGCTCAGAATCTTGAAATCCTCCTTAGATCTTTAAAGCTTTCCTTGTCAATGTCCCTGACTCCAAAAGATGTTTCATGGGGCACCACTCACTAGAGTGCATAATCAGCACTCTTTTTGGAGTGGAACAGAAAAATTCCTTCACTGTATTTATTGAGCAGAAAATGCTGCTTCATACTTAGTATCTTTTTTGATGCGTGCTTGTTTCTGTGAAATATCACTCTAAAAGTCAGCAAGACTTTTTCATTAACAGTGAAATGTTCCCTTTTCCATTTCCCAAATGTAACTCTTCTGTTTAGAATTGACTTTCTTTCTAATAGTTTTGATTTTGTAAATGTTTAAAAATTTTAATCTTTTAAAGTCAAAGTAAAAATCTGTAATTTAGATAAATATTAAACATGCCCCATCGCTGGAGGTGTTCAAGGCGAGGTTGGATGAGGCTTTGAGCAATCTGGTCTAGTGGAGGGTGTCCCTGCCCATGGCAGGGGGGTTGGAACTTAATGATATTTAAGGTCCTTTCCAACCCTAGCTATTCTATGATTCTATGTTTCTAAGATTTCACTCAGTCAAAAACAAATTTCTTAAAATACTTTCAATGTCTGACAAAAATATCTTGTTTCAAACTTTGATTCACAATGAAAATGAACTTGAAATGTCAAAACCTCCTCATGGTACACAAGTTGTGAATTTCAATCAGTTCTAGTTATTCCAAAATCCTGGCCTGATGTGTGGTTAGGTGTCTTTTTAAACCTACTGGAGTGCACCTTAGGAGGAACTGAATAGCAGGACACCAGGAAGGACACCATGGCCAGTGAGCTCCTGAATTGGCCATGACTGCAGTAGCTCCAGACCTGGTAAGTAACTTGGGTAGTGAATCATGCTGAGAGGTAGGACTTTTGGCTCATCTGTATTTTAGCATCTGGACACAGTGCTACACTGTCCTTGTCCTGGTAAGAGCCACCTTTATAAGACACAGACGTTCCCAGAGCAGGAAGAACCAAAACCCATGATGATGTGTGGCATTTGGGAGCCTGACTGGGTTCCTGCTCCCAGGTTTGTCCCAGGCAGTCAGCCTTTGCCTGAAACCACACAGAGAGAAGAACAGCCTCGGCAGAGAAACAGGCTCTCCTTAGCCATAAAACTAATGAGAGGGGCAGATCCTTTTTTGGTTAGCAGGTGTGGAAGTTGCTCACTGCTCACATTTTAAAACTGAAAAAGGCAGAGTACTTACAAACCTATAAAGGAGGAAAGTGGTAACAGGACTGGGAAGATGGTTTAATCCTTTCTTTAGCCCAAGAGCCCTTGTTATCTGAAGGACCTGTAACTTGGTTTCCAGGACATGTCTTAGTAGTTAGGAATACCTTGGTCTCAGCTATGCTGGCCTGAGAAGCACCTCGTAGACACCCTGTAGGTTTTGCAGTGGCTTTGAATCATGTAGGTGTCCTGGGTTAAGCCGAGACAGA
>NW_010142778.1:0-15106 GCF_000699245.1 Pterocles gutturalis | reverse complement strand
GCGGGGAAAACTGGTGATGAAGCTGCTCAACGCCGGCTTCCCTAATCCATCCTACATCCCCATTCCCTGCCCTGTGTGTGTGTTGCATAAACTAGAATTACGCAATCCCACAATTTACCATTGAGCAGATTTTCAGCAACAGACATCAGCTCATGACCAGAACAAAAAGGCTGATTTTTCTGCAAACTTATTGACATGGGATGGTGTGACCTCTCGGATCACGGAAAAGGGTGGTGCAAGGAGGAGCTCCAGGAAAAGGGGCCGCCGCTGACAACAGTCCCTAGCCAGGTCCCCAGTGCTTGGTTGGGAGCTCTTTCCAGTTAATGCCAAATGAAGCCAACCATGGGAGCGACACGTAGAACCTTAAAAAAAGGTCTGTGACAAGGCTGCTATGAATTGGAGCCATGACACAGAAAAATTGGAGCTGCGTGACCTCAGAAGCAGTGCAACAAACAGCCACACAGAGCTAGACACTTGACTGAGATAAACCATGTCCCGGTGCACTTTCTGACACAAACGGGAGATAAAACCACTGGACAAAATTGCCCATCCTGAGTAATCTTCACAAGCTGCTGAATTTGACTTTTTGGGTTTTTTTGGTCAGGTGATTAGTCACTCAAATAATTTTTCAACAACAAAAAAAAAAAAAAGAAGAAGAATTCTCAGCAGATTTTTCAAGTGAGACAAAATGAGAATAATTTTTAAGGTTTACAAATAGTTGTAAGCAATGGCCAGGTTACAGGAATAGCTGCAATGCCAGTTCCCAATATTTATTAGAGTAAGAATTTACTAATCACTGTTTCAAACCGTTGCCCTGCCCTCATCTCCATGGAGGTACACCAGGGGTTTTGGAGATCTATTGATGTTTAACTCACTTGCAAGGATGAACACAGTTACGAAGAGTCAATTTCTCCAATATCTTTCACTGATACCAAACAATGTTGTTCTTTATGCACCAAATTGCAACAGCACAAATCAAATTCTCTATGCACTGGCATTTACAGAAAGAAAAATAAATGTAAGAGGAAGAAAAGTGTCCAGAAAAACTACTCGGAGCTGAATGATGCTTTTTCAGCTTCTTGGTGACAAGGTCTGTGCTTTAATACATCACATAGGAGGAAATAAAAATGCCAGAGATGCCAGTGATACAGCACTCGTCCTGTTCTGAAAATACTGACACGTCGCTGTAGCCTGTGACTCACTGGGGTCAGGAGCAAGGATGCCACACGCTGGTTTGGATCCAAGGAGGATCATGGGCTGGGTGAAATCCGGGACTGTGGGATTATCTTAAATGTTTAAGGGAATTTGATTCTTCCAAAACCTTCAGACTTGAGTGGGTTGGCGGAATTATTTAGGTCAAGTCCTGTTTTGCATTTTAATTTAAAAAAAAAAAAAATCTAACCTGAGTTTCCGAACAGCAAAGCTGGGAGAGTTTGCCCGGGAAGTTATTGCGGAATCGCCAGACCCCAGGAGGTGGTGCAGGACTAAGGCAATTAGGAATTACTCTTTGGTCACCTGAACCCAGCCTGGGGACCTGTGTCACTGCTCCGCAGCAGGTGCCCGGTCCTCAGAGCCACCCACCCAGCTCACAGTAACCCCCAGTCCCCGGAGCACACATAGACGGATTGAGCAGAGGGGCAAACACCCCGACTGCCCCTCGCAGAGCTCTGTGGTGGGCTTTGAGGCGTGTTGACCGAGAGGCACGGGAGGAGCTGCCTCACCGCATCCGCCGTACCTGCTGCGAGGGCAGAGAGAGGCGATCCCCGAGCTGTCAGTCAGAGCTCCATTCACACTGAGGATTTTTTTCATTTCTAAAGGTTGGTATTGGAAAATGTCACTATTCATTGCCAAGGGTTCCCGTGATGCAGGAACTCTCATTACACCTAAGCCCTCCCAGCACAAAATAGCCACACACACTGATAACCTGAATGTGCTTGCTGCAGCTGCTGTTCCGTCGGCTGCACTCTTGTTCAGGCAGGTTATTTTACATGCTTATTAGTCCCATTATTTTATAACTGATTCCTCTGTGTAATGCTGACTCTATATCTCTTCATTTTAACAAAAGGATATGTTCCTCGGAGACAAGAAGGGATGAGGAACCTCAGAGATGGAAAGGGAGGGTGGAGGAAAGGCAGCGGGTCCCGTTGTGCCGGGGCTGAGGAGGCACCTGGCAGTGTGGGAGCCCTGGAGCCTTGGTCCCCATCAAAACCCTGGAGCCTCTGTCCCAGCTGGAGCCCTGGAGCCTCTGTCCCAGCTGGAGCCCTGGAGCCACAGTCCCTGTCGGAGCCCTGGAGCCACAGTCCCCATCAGAGCCCTGCAGCCACAGTCCCCATCAGAGCCCTGGAGCCACAGTCCCCATCAGAGCCACGGTCCCGATGGGAGCCCTGGAGCCACAGTCCCTGTCGGAGCCCTGGAGCCACAGTCCCCATCAGAGCCCTGGAGCCACAGTCCCCATCAGAGCCCTGGAGCCACAGTCCCTGTGGGAGCCCTGGAGCCTCGGTCTCCATGGGAGCCCTGGGGCATCCGTTGTCAGAGCCCTGGAGCTCTCCCTCCTCCTCCCTCTCCCTCCTTCTCCCTCTTCCTCCATCCCAGAATTTTTCTGAAGGTGCCAGAAGTGCAGAATCTGGATGTTACCAGACTCACACCGTGTTTCCCACGGTTCAGCCTGTCTCAGCTGCAGCTCCCAGCTCCCTTGGACACCTATCTCACACACGTGCCCGTGCTTTCAAGACAACCAGGTGCAGAAAAGGTTTCTTCCAACGGCGCACGGATGTACATGTGCAATCCATTTATCAGAGAAAGCCTCAGGAAGGGATAGAAACCATGGAAAACAGTCCAAGAGGAGTCTCTTAGCTGGGAAAGACGAGGAGAGATGACATGACAAATGGCCCCTTAGCAAATTATCCGCCATTAATGCAGGGTAAAATAAGAAATAAACGGTCTGTCTCTATTTACTGCCTTCTGCTAAAATGGCCAAGGGATAGATAACAAAGATGAAAGATAACTAATAATAGATTAAAGAATGCTAGTGATATAAATTCTGTATCCTCCATCTCACCGTGTCTGTGGAACTCATTGGTACAGGGTGTAAGCGAGAACAAGAACTTCACACGACTCAAACAGGATTACTATTTTTTTAAGACAAGGAAACGTTTTATAACATTCAGAAGAGATGACCACACTCGAGGCAGGGAATAATCCAACCGCGAGCTGACACCAGGCACTGGGCTCCCTGGGCCATCGCCCTGACGTGCTCCCATCGTTCTGTTTTCTCTCTCCCCGGCTCGCCAAACGTTTGCTCTCAGAGAGGGTAGATGGAGGGTCTGCCGGTCGTGTGAGAGGGCTGGAGCTCAGGCTAATAATGTGAGCGATAGCCTCAGCATGAGTGACGTTATCTACAGAGGGCAGGACACCCCGCCTGGGTTTGTACAAAGAGGGAGCTTCAGATATAAAGGCATCAAGTAGGGAAACTTCTCTCAAGTGCATGTCAGAACGGGTACAAGAGGGCCATGATAATGAAAAAAAAGACAAATATTTCTTTGCCCTTTTCTTGCAGGTTTCACTCAAGGACCTGGAATTGCTTTATGAAAACGTATCGTGGGAGCTACCAACAGTCTTGGGAAGCAGCAAGGTTATACAAAGATCATAACCCACATTGAAGAGATAGGAGCTAAAAAAAAAATCAAATGCAGAAGGAAGCTGGTGATTTTTCCTAAGTTACATGTTCTGTTAGAACGCATTAGAAATTATTACCCACTCTGTAGGGCTCAAATGTCTGTGCAAATGAAACCAGGAGTAACTAGTTGAAGGAAGGATTGAGGAGATTAATATGAGCTAGACTGACTTCCCTAGATGGCTCATGGAGCTTAGAACAGAATAGGGATGCAAGAAAGCAATTAAAAGAACTAACTTAAATAGATCTCTGAGTGTTGAAGGCTTGCCAGCATATACCTCTAAATTCTTCTGCAACGCAACTGGGCCCCTTCCTCCAGGGACTCTCCAGCAACCTCTCAGACATCAGGATAATTATCGCAAAGTGCGACCCAGACTGTGGTTACTGGTGTAATCAAGAAAACCCCTCGAGGTTTCACCATTAGACAGAATCTCACCAGTGAAGCAGACTTTCAACTGTTGGCTAACATTTTGGTAATGTAAACTTAAAATTACATTCTCTGTGATGGGGCGATGTACCCCGTGCGCTGGGGTTTACGTCCTCTGCCGCAGGACTGCTTCTCAGACAGGCTTCAGTATCCAGTATGGATCTGCCCCAGCTGGGATCCCCAGAGAAGGCTCCTGGCAAGGAGCACGCTCAAGGAGAGACCAGGGAAGATAATGGATGGAGAGAGACAAGAGCTAATGCTCTTATCGGAAGGGTGGGATGTGGCTGGTGAAGTGTTCCTGCTTCGGCAGACTGGGCACTGCTGTTGTCCTGCAACATTTTCCGAGCAGAACTTGCTCCCCTGATGTTTCAACTCCTCAAACTGACTGAGTGTTTTTTAGCTCTTTGGGAAGCTCAAAGACTGCCGTGGATTTGCTGGTTTCTGGTGCACAGGGAACTTCCACTGCTGGGATATAAATCCTTGCTTGGTTCTAACACGCAATCTCCGATTTAAGCAAACAGGGAGTAAGGAAAGAAATGAAATACTAATTGCAATCCAAATTGCTCCATCTTCTATCCACCCCCTGCCAACCCTCCTCCCTGCTCCCTAATCCATAAGGCCTGAGTGATGATCACTGAATAATTAATTCTGGGTGAGCAGGAGAGGGTTCACGCAGAGAGTGTCTGCAGAGGCGACATCCAGCTCAGGAAACGCACGGCTGCGTCCGGCGGCTCCCGTCGGTACCTCGGGGTAGGTACCCAGCCCCCCCCAGCAGCCCGGTGTCACGCCGCTAATTACACTGGTTGGTCAAACCCCCTGTGCCCGCCAACACAACACTGCACAAACAACACAGGCTTCCACGTTTACTTAGAGCATCAGTAAAAGGTGGAGTGAAAACGCCACAGCACAGGGTAATCATGGGCAACTGTGTGGCGGTGATCAAGAGTATGAAGGTAGAGCGTTAAAGCAACCATTTCAGGATGTATCAAAAGAAATAAAAATGCCACAATGTGGTTTTTAAACCAGGAAAACATGATCTCCTGAAAGCACAAGAGCCTAAATAAAAGAGAGCTCACAAAGAGCCCAGTTCCATGCCTCCATCTCCTCCACTCACCCAGAACGTGCACGTGTTGAAGCGACCCATGGCCAACGCCTCTGCCCGTTACAGCGGTCCCACACCCACCTCTTCAGTCAAGTGCCACCAAATCCAACCAATGGGCAACTCGAATTCAAATGATCTTCTTACTGTTTTTTAGCGATATCCAGGACTACAATTGTTCATATGTCACAAGGTAGCAAGAAACATTCTTTTATTAAGATTGAAAATGCCAAACATCTCACACACGCACACTCCAGGCTCTTCACGTTACGGATTCAAGAGAACCGGGTAACTGAGAAATGTCTCCAGAGCATCTGTGTTTCACCCTGCCCCGGTTGCTGAATTGTTTTTTCTGTGCCTGGAGGGAATCCAGCGCCCTGTGGGTGGCTGGTCAGGCAGCAATGCGGAGGCATGTTACCCCTCGTCAGGGAAGCGTCACATCCCGGCTCTGAAGAGCCTCCGCATCCCGGCAGGATGGCGCTTGGCCTTCATTAGTGCCCAGGAGGATTACACCCAGGCAGAGGGTCAACAGCAGACTCCAAGACGAGCCAACAGCAGCCCTCAGCCTCTCATTTCCAGTCGCAGAAGCAATTCATTGTTAAGACAGTTTCTCAAAAAAAAAATAAAAATCCTTCTCTCTTTCTCTCTGGATATATACATATCATCTCAAGTGTTACTATATAGCAACAAACACATTCATAATGGAACAAATCTCCCCACACAGCAAGGACAGCAAAATATTAATTATTCATGGTACATCCGAGAGTTATGTAAATCATGGGTAAGTACCGCAGGCCGGCTCTGCAGAGGGACCGATGGGGAGGAAGCGCGGGCTGGCTGCAATCTCCCATGGACCAGCAAAGGCGCACAGGGGCTGTTGTACAGGGCCAGCCTCGTCCCAGAGACATTTGTAAATGGGAGCAATGGGGACAGGCTGATCTGATACCTATGGCTTTGTAATTACTAATACGTGTACATCATTTTGGGAATGAATGCCACCTTCCTGCACGCTATCCATCACATACAGTGCATGCCACATCCCTTGCTCATATAATTACTTCTATAACACACGGGGATTAAAGCTAAATTCATATTTCTGCCTTTAATTCAAATCAGTTTAAGTATTTTTAAACAAATTATATTTTAATTCCAGCTCAAATGCACTGGTTTAATTCAATCAAAATCAGTTCTTGCTTCTTTTCATCACACCTGACCCAGATTTTGCTGAAGAGAACCTGAGACATCCTGTAGTTGTACTGAAAATTCAAATTATAAACACCGCCAACAAGATAAACAAGATCACAGTATCGGCATCATAAGAAGATATCGATACATGAATGATCTCCTTGAAATCTCCCTAATAATCATTTAAGAAATGGCTCCATAGCGTAAGGTGTTATTAAGAGTACGTTAAGGAGGAAGAACAGAGGAACATGTTTTTCCTCAGTCTGGTTTTTTCTTCCCTCCCAGCTGATGGATGAACTCGACATCGTTATTTTATATTCACAAGTCTTGAACATCATTATATGCAGTGCTCTGTACAACTAACTGCCAGCAGTGAGCTGAGCACACAGGCTGCCTCCAGCTACAATCAGTGGATTTCTGTGCGCGACCACTGCAATATGAAACGGGATAACGAGATATACATGTCAAACCTCTGCGGCTTCCAGCTCTCTGAACAAAGGCTGGCAAACCTTGCCCACCTCACTTGTTACATGTTCACTTAAAGCTCTCTCTTTGCCCCTCACACAGATTTTCCAATCAAGGTTTTGCAGGGGTTCAATAAAGAACAGAGAGAAACTTGTTTTTAAGCATTTTATCCTTCCAAGAGAGAAAGACATCCATTGCTAGTACTGATTGCCAATAGAAATGACAGAGGAGAGAACAGAAAAATGGGATCCGTCAAGCACTGCGCCTCTCCTACGAGATGGGAAATTCCATTGTGGAAGATGGGAAGCAGAGGAGGATGTCCCTGCCCCGTGCCTGCACAGCGCTAGGGGCAGAAAATGAGAGTTCGGTGTGACGTTATTCAATGCAGCCGCACACGGGCGCTGAAAGGAAAAGGCCTTTTCCTGCATCTCCCTGCTGCTCTGCAGTTCCATGAGCTGGCTCAGTGCCCCAACCAAACAGAAAATCAACCCCTAAATAAGAATTTCCCATGGAATCAGCTTGCTGACCTTCCTCAGGCGGTGTGATGGCCGCATCTGCTGCGAGGGGAGCAGGGGCCACGAGATGGTGGGTGAGGGAAAGCCAAACTGTTCCTCTGAGTTTAATGTTTCCATCATGAGCAGTTTTCATTCTGTGCCCCAATGTTTAGGCCTGGAATACAAGTTTCTTAGTTTCTGTTGTAAACAACAATAATAAAAAAGCAAACAGAAGAGTCCAGAACTACCAGAAAGCGTCTCCTGGTCCAAAAGCTGTAGCGATGGCATTTTCTTTCTCTTTCTTTTCTTGGAGTTTATTGACATGAAGAGCAATGCTAATGTAATTGCACTGAAATTCATGCACATGGAAATCTCACCAGGGCAGAGGCAGAATAAATGGGCTGTTTGGAAACAAAATGTTAATGCGATGGAGTAGCAGGATCTGTCTGCGATCTGAAGAATATCCCGACACCATCAGCCACAATGCAACAGAACTGTCACCCTCGCTCAGAGCCTTTGCTGGAGGGATGCAAACAGAACTATCTGCTTGTAACCCCGAGGTGTACACTGATGCACCGCAACGCCGCGTCTGCCAGGCGATGGCCAAACGAGTCAATAACACGCATTCAGACTGCGAGAACAGGAAAATGAAAGCAAGCATCCTTCCATCCATTAATCAACCTGATCTTCGGCTGCAGAAACAATGCCTTCCGCTTGTCGGCATTTACCAAACATTCTTCAACTGCTAACCATCTGCAGCTGTAATACAATGCTTTGATTACAAACGTCAAAAAGATAGAGCATAAAATTAACTTCTCCTTATTTAGTAGGTTTAGAGAAATGTGGCTTCACGCTACACTAATTCGGTGCCCTCGGTATGAAAACTCCCCATTATGATGTCTCATCAAATTAGAGGCAATGATACAACGATGTCATCTCTATCCCCACACAACACTATATTTTGTAATTAAGCAGGACAGTGAAACAATGGCCTTGCTTATAGAGAAAAGGTCAGGAATGCAAAACATATTTTTGCAAGCTAATTGTAAGATGCATGAAGCCAATTATCCCAGCAGCGCTGCATATGCCTAAGCAGGAAGGATTTTATAATTTTGCTACATGACTCCAAGTCGAGTCAAAGCGTGAGCCGTACCCTGTGGGGCTCTGGGCTGTTTGTTTGGACTGGTAGGAAACCGGGAAGTGGAGAAACATGAAGAAAGCTATTAAAATAATTCCAGTCCCTTAGCCCTTCCCTCGACATTTTACTGTGGCTTGAAAAATTTCTAGGAATTAATATTGGCTTTTACTGAAGGATATTAGACACGAGCTCCCTGTTCAACGGGGAAGTTAGTTTGGGTCTGTAGGGTAAGGGGAAGGGTTTATGTATTTCTTTGGCAATGTCAAAGACATTTACCACAGGTAGCCTCAGATACAAATCACAGATTCACATGCATGTGCAAAAGCCTGAACATATATACATATATATATACATAACGAACCCCAATTTAACAGGAGGAATAGCTGAGACCTCGCTGTTGCCCTGCGAGAAGCTGAACGGCTCCACGTTGTTTTCAGTCCATCTCTGCCTCTCTTGGGGTGAATGCTTTAGCCACGAGGAGCAGGAGACTGCTGAATGGGGCTTTATAACAGGTATTGCCGGGCCAATCGATCTGCAACCTTCCAGATTTACCAGGAGCTCTACTTCCCTTCACCAAGCACATGCAGTGCCAGGAACGCTGCCCGGGGAAGTGCGTGAGCCTTGCCGAGCCTCCGCTGTCTCTGCTGGGGCTGCTGTGCCCAGGGCACTGGAACCGCCGATCCCACGCCTGGTTTCAAACACTGTCCCGCTCTAACTGCCCTGTCGTCAGCCATCAACTGCAGCGCCAGAGTGACTCCAGAGGGAATTACTGCCACCCTTAACGCAACAGAAACCTGCACCACCTGCACAAGGGAACTGTACGTTATTTTTGCAAAGCTGAGTATTACTCTTTCTTCCATGTAAAGGATTATTCTTTGTTTCAATGCCTCTCCAAAATCCCCTCTTTCCATTAAGAGCATTATTCTTTGAAAAATATTTGAATACCAGTTTCTAAGCTTCCTGCTACCATGCGAAGTAGATGAGGAACATCACAGTTTCAGGGGAGAACTGGCAATTTCCTCCTGCATCTCTCCTTCAAAGCAGTTCTCTCGGATTTTACTCCAGCCTCCTAACATAGCCATTAATTAGAGATCAGTAATTAACTTTCTGGTTCAAGAAATGTTTTGCAAAGGAACCGCATTAAAAGCCTGATTTGCATATTCCAGGACAAGGCAGCCTTGAAATAAATGCAGGTACCATACGAGGCCAGTCTCAGTCCTGACACTGTCCGGGAATCCCAAAGCCACCTCCATCGGTCCCTGGCTGCAGGGCGCAGCGGGAACACCCATCACTCCTGCACGGGAAAGCAGACATCGTTACCTGCCTGATGCTCCCGTTCCTGACCTTGCAAGATGATTTATTTTGCATTTCAGACACTGTTAACAGCGCCCAATGGTTTCCCTATACAAACTCAGGAGTGTTTCCTTAAAATATTTTCATTACCGTGAAAACCAGAGGTCCTTGCGCTGTACTTAACACGTCACCCTTCACCGTGCACCTACTATTGTAAGTCTTCCTACTTAGAAAGCTTCCCAGGCTAATCCGGTTTAAGTGAGGAGCCAGAAGAGCCAGCCAGCTCTCCAGCGCTTGTTCACATGGGTCTGAAAGCCCTCCACGGGCTCCGGGGTCTGCCCGTGCCCCAGTGCTGCAGGATGAGTCATGGGTGGCTTCTCCATCCTCTGTAACGCAGCACTCACCGTACTCTCATCAAACTTAACCCATTTCATCATGCCTAAAAATATTTCGCATAGCAGGTTGGTTGGGAATAAACAAATGATAATTAGATCTAAGAAGAACTCACAAACGAAGTTTACCGTGAGGGTACAGACACTCACAAGTGATGCTCTCCTGTTGCATCAAAATGAGCTTTACGAGCACTTGAAAACCCATGGAGCAGAGGGCGTTAGCACTAGATTAGGAATTAAATGCACTGCAGTACATGACTTGTACGCTTTCTCTTCCCTCTGTGGGTTATAAGCGAAAATTTTTGATGGGATTAAAAATAAAAATAGTTTAAGGAGGAAGCAGCAGCAGTGCGAGTCGTTGCTGTTATTGACGCACGGCTGCACCCGTCCAAAGCTGAGGCTCATTTAACAATCAGCCATATGCTTAGACTTTTGTAGTGCCAAAAAAAGCTTAAATAGGAGGTTATTTTCTGGGATTATGAAAAAGACCTTGAAAAATAATCACCAATGTTAGTAATTGGGAGTCCCTTAGCATTATTCTAGGTGCACTGAGAGAAGGTGTCCCTAGGAATGATCAACGTGGGGATTACGTCGGAGTTCGGAGTGACACAGAGTACCCATCTGCCACCAGATCAAGAAAGTTTGAAGGTTTTTGTCCCACGAACTGACACTGTGTCCCTGCCCTCTCAGTGCTGGTGTAAAATCACGGCAACCTCAGCCAGTTCCAGAGGAGATGGGACCAAGTTCATGTATTTAGATTTAATAAAAAAAACCAACCCCCATATAAACCAACTTTCTAAATTCTTGAGAAAGAAATTATTTTGAAAAGATTAATGAAGTGACAGCAGTGATTGAAAAGACCACTGCGACAAGAAAACAATCAGAAACGCACTAACACCAGTAATTAACAACCACAGCAGAATAACCTTCTCTCAGTTCTCTGGCTCTACTCCCTGTGCCCAAAGCCCAGCCCAGCAACTTTCTCCATCACAAATTTTGTAGCAGAAATGTGGGTCCAATTAAGGAAAATCCATCTGCCAAATGCTTGATTTGTGGCTGGTTCCAAGAGGCCGCAACAAAGACAAACATTCAGCGCGCCATGATAACAACTTTTGTTAGCTGCTGTAAGACATGGGGATGCAGGAGGCGTTGTTAGCAAAAAGCCACTTCACCAGAACCCTTTTTAGCTCTAACGAGCCATCTGACCAGCCAACAAACCGAAAGGAGCACTCGTTCCACAGCCCTCCTTTACATCTCACATGAACATAACCCGATTGTACCAGGTTAGTGCACGTCTCACACAGAGTACCAGCTATACTTGGTCTGATTTTGCTTCTCTTAGTCACAATCAATAATTTCATTACTGTTACCGTGACAGGACTCCTAGAAAAAAAATCAGTATGCAGCAGACTGGCAAAAATTGGCCAACCACATCAATGGGAACCCCACGGTCATTTACTCGTTAGTGCAAACCCCTTATTCTACCTTTTTTCAAATGAAAGGTCTCTTCTCAGTCAATGTAAAATCCAATACTATGAGAAACGATCATGGTTTTTCCACAAACATAAGCTCTGCTTGACTATAATGAGCATATTTGTCTAACACACCACTTTGAGCAGAGCCTCAGATGTTCTCCATCGAGAGAAAATGGTCGGCCAAGGTTTTACTAAACCAGACCTCTGTGTTTCCACAGTTGCTCTGAACACACGGGCACACACCGTGGCAGAGCGGCAAGCACTGCCTGGCACAGGACACGGGGTCCTGGTGGGTGGCACGTCAACGCGCCACAGACCCCCCCAGACCTTTCCGAGCTGCCAGCTCCTGGCCAGGACGCAGGGACCAAGGTCTGTGGGAGCAGCTCTGCGAGGCTGCGCTGGAAACCCGGCTGTTCTCTGTGTGCCCATGCAAGGGAGGAAAACTCGATTTTGCTGACACACAATTCACAAGGCGAGGCTGAACTGATGCCAGGGAGACATTCTGTGACTTTTCCAATGTTTAATGATATTTCCTTGTTTTCCTTTGTTGTAAAACTCACACTGTGCAAATTTCTCACTATTGTAGGAGGTATTAATTTTCCATTTTAAATTTACACAATGGATTTAAATGCATGCATGAATCAAACACAGTATAAAAACCATAGATACATTTTCTCTGCTCTACGTCCATGCCACGTCCCCTTCGTTAGCTGTCTGTACATGTGTGTGCACAGTTCAGACATTCATACGCATCTGCTGTACATAGCGGGATAGGCAGGACATTCAAGGAAAGGAAAAAAAAAGAAACTAAAAGGCATGACAGTACCAATTTAGATATCCAGAAGCCAAGTAACAGAATCATTTATGATATACTATAGCTCAGTATTTCAACCTGGAGATTTTTGACTGCCTTTATTGCACTATTCATTTTTGCTATGGCATCTCCCGCAAAAATTCTGCAAAGCTCCAGAACAGAACGCTGTCACAATGGTTACTTCCATGAGCAAGGGAGCAGTTCGCGAACAATCAGCCTGGATACAAGATGGAGTCAAGAATCAAATATTTAAGAGGCAAATATTCTGATACCAGATGCTTCTTTGGAACAGTTCTTGGATTTCAAGACAGATAAGGAAGCAGAGCAGAAAATGAACAAGACGGATCGAAAGGACTCAAGCCCTTTCCTGCACAGAGGCGAGTGCATTGAGCATTTTAGCAGATGAGGATGGGAATGTTCAGGAAGATAAAATTATCTTCCATAACCAAAGCCTCAATGCATGACTGAGAAGCCCAGCTGCTGCTTTGCTTTCACCTCTCTGAGAGCAACAGCACCTAAGGCCAAGATGTTCTGCAGAAGGAGCCTTGCTCTCACGATAGGTCTGACCCCACAGGGAGAGGTGGGGACTCGACGCTTGCTGTCAAAAGCTACCTGGTGTCAGACAGTCTGTGTACCAGAGATGAAGTGTATTTATGAGTGATACCTGCCTAATGGAAACCTTTCATTTGCAGTTTCTAAATACACCCCTCAGCAAATCCCTGGCTTTCAGCTGCCCAATGCTGCCTCTCCTCGAACGCATCCTTTAAGCACTACAGACACGCACTGAACCTCTGTACAGAAAAGTTGCAGCAAATCCAGCTCTGAAAGGACCCTGCCCAGCAAGCAGCAGGGCTCTTGCGCTGGGAGGGCGAGGGAATTACGAGGCTTAATTTGGGAAAATGACTTTGGCTGCAGGGCTGGCTGAAACAGTTAATCCCCGTGTTCTATACTGCCAGCTCACAGAAAGAAACTGAAGTCATCTAGGTAGCAAGAAAACATTGGCTAATTCACCTGTTCTTTGCGTGAAGCAGCAGCACCGTAGGCAGATTCCCGGCCACCGGCTACGCTCGCTTGTCTTCCATACGGAACACAGTGCCCTACTTCGAGCGTTTGTGAAAACTGCAGCACAGGAATCAAACCAACTCTGTCTTCCCACATAGTAACCCCTGAAATATTGCTCTGCACTAGCCAGCACAATCCTTTCACTTGCAGAATCCAGAAGGAAAAAGCTCAGGAGGCTGTGACAGGTCAGGCAAGGGAAAACCCAGATTGCCAATTGTCATTTTTGGGCTTCAGCAATTCGTGCCCCCCCCACTCCCCCCCACAATGAATGAGTAAGTCTGGCTAAAACAGAGTAAAAGTTGTCATTGCTTTAAAAAGTGAAGCATTTACTCAATGGATTCTAAATACCATCTCAATATTGTAAAATGCCACTGCTACAGAATGGTCACACAGTGGATGTCCAATCTGGAGTATTTTTCAGACATGGACTTTTCTTGGCACCTCAGTACTCCTGTGTCATTCCCCAAAATGATTCATGTAAGGCTGAAAGATCTTCCTTTTGGAGGCAAACCAACAGTTTATTTCTGTGCTTGGTAACGGAGTCTGTCTTACCCAAACATGACCTTGATCAGCGTGTGGATTTACACATAAATTTACCCCGAGTGTGTGTCTGTCTCATGCACACACTGACATAAATCTACATGGACATAAATACATACAAATTCACTCAAGGGCTACTTCGCTTTCTAACTGAGCTGAAGAATAAAACCAAGGTCTCATTTCCCCTTTATTTTGTTTGCAATTTGCTCCAACACTGGCCATCCCGTGTCAAACGCTTTCTCTGATCCATCTGCACATTCCCTGCAACACATCCCTGCTGGACCGAGAGATCCTGTCATGGCTCAGACAGACAAGCAGCTCCAGCCACACGCCGAGAACCCATCTCGGTGGAACGACGGCAGCCAGCGGCCGCGCTGAACATGCATGTGTGTGGAAGGCAGGGAGAGGGATTTGGGGAGATTGGGGTTGTTATTGTTCTATGTTATTGTTCGTACAACGTGTAACCCAGCAATGTTCAGTGCAGTCCAGCGTGCGAGCATCCCTCCCCTCCCTCCCTCACCCGCAGCAGTCGGCTTTGGCTGCTGCATCTACGTGCTATTTATATGCTGGTGCATCAACTTAGGATTTACTGGGGAAAAGAAAGCAGAGCAGTCAGGCTTCTCTGTGTATGTTATTTAACCTAAAAAGGGAGGAGGGCTCGCACTGTGTACTCGCCAACACATTCAAATTACCCCTCTTGCAATTAAGCAACTCTACTTCCATCACAGATTGCTCTGAATAAGATAAGCAAGATATTAACAAGAGCTGGAAAAATCAATATCCTCGTTCTCTCTCACACACCCTCCGAGAAACGTCCCCTTACCTTTCATTGTCCACGCTCCTGAAGCCAGGTAAGATGTGCCGGAAGCTGCTGTTCCTATCGAGCTTCGGTTGGCTCTTTGTCCTTTTGATGGAGCCTTTAAGCCGGCGGCTGAGGAACCCCTGTGGGGTGAGACAAGAATACTAAATTACAACAAAAAAGGGAGAAAGACAGAGCGAGCCCTGGACCTGCTCTCGCCAGGCAGATTGTTCTCCCCGGCTCCCGTCAT
>NW_010142777.1:4987-48155 GCF_000699245.1 Pterocles gutturalis | reverse complement strand
CGCGCCCTTACGAGTGCCTTGAGCGAAAACACGGCGGAGGGGTGGAGGGGGGAAGGGCGGGCTTTCGCACACGTTGTCTCCTGGCGAGCGCGCTCCCGTTTTCACTCACTGATTTCCCGTGTTGGGCTCTTGTGTCGCGGCAAGAGGGGAAGGGGCGAACGTCTGTGCGGTTTGTCGTGGTGGCCGTACTGCATTTAAGCTCGCCTAGTTTTTCCCAGCCTTGTCTTGCAAAGTAAGCATAATGTGCTGGAGAAGAGTGATGGGTGCTTATTTTGTGAGGGGAACCTATACAAGTTCTTACATAAAGCATGGGGACTGTGGCACATTCGAGAACATGTTTTCCTTCCTTGTGCCTAATAGTCAATTGTCACAATGTGTTCTGTTGTGAATAAGTGAAACTTAATCAAAAAGTAGATGTTTTGCTGAAAGCATGGCTTCTTCAGGAGGCTAAAATACTGTTTTGAAGGGTTGAGTATAATAAATGCTTATGAATTAAAAAAAGTAAAAAAAAGCTCAACATTGTTTGTATTATATTGATATTTTTTTGGTTAGTGGAAAGGTAGAAGGCCAGCCCAATGGTGACACAATCCCAGCTGAGCAAGCCGACCCTTCAGATGACACTGTTGCTGGTGCTGGGAGTCGTCAGAATGATCAGATAGTGCAGAAAATAGAGGAAGTGCTCTCTGGAGCCCTTGATACAGAGCTGCAGTGCAAATCAGGTAAATGAAAACACATTTGGCAAATATGTTCATATATAAGAAGGTTGTCATAGAGCTTAAAATTGAATCAGTTTTACAGAGATGAAAAAGTACTTTTCAGTACTGCTCCTCTTACCGAGGACAAGTTGTATGTTTATTGTAGTGTTTGTTAAGTTTTTTTTGGCTACTGTGATTTACAACAGTAGATGGATAGAGAAATAATTTAAAAATTGAAGCTAACTATTACATGAAAGCATTACTTAGTGTGTGAAAAAGTTATTTTTTTTTTCTCTCCATCAAATAATGCTAAAAAGTTAAGCAATATCCTTATATTGCACTTTATTTTGTATATTCCTACTTCAGGGTCTCTGAGCAGCTCTTACTAATGAAGCTGGTACTGATGCTTAGAAGCACTGTTCTGTTGTTTGGGATTCATTTGCAAGATTATTTCTAAAAAAATTATTGGAATTCAGAACTGTATGATTAACTGTTCTGTCAGAGTAACATGCTTTGTTTTTTTAAAATAAATAATGCACTTACCTTTAAAATGTAGATACTCAGACTGCAATCTTCCAAAGGTTAAGAAGTTTTTATGTAGTAATCTCGTAACTGCAATAAATTACTGGGTTTATTATGACAAAAAGTTGCATATGAATATCCCTAGTCTTTTCTGTAAAGTTTCTGAATCAGGAGAGTTAGTGAGATGAAGGCTCTAATTATTGCATTTCTAAGTTTTTGGAGTTGAAACACAGGTGACTTCTCTGTGCTTGGTAAGTATAGTTCCAGTGTCAATTTTTTTTTTTAAGAGGCAGTGTAGAAAATTGCTTATTTCAGAGATTCTCTTCGCAAGGTTTTGGAATTGCTTTTTATTTCCTTTATGCGCAGTTGGTTGTTTACCTTGAAAATTTTCAACAGTCTTTCACTTACACTGTACAAGCAGCGCTTTAGGCTGACATTTTTTTTTTTTTTTTTTTAATTTGTGTTATTCTGTCATGGAAGAATGAGGCCAGCTAACAGATGATAACAGGGTAATAAATAGTGAGACGTATTAATCTGGAAGTTAATAAACTTAACCTGTGGTAAACATTCCCACTGTTCATATCTGGAAAGGAGTTAATGTTGCTGTTGGGCAACAGAGATTATCTGAAAATCCTATGTAGGAAAGGTCATTTGACTGTGCTTCATTGTCCTCTTTCATTGCATTCACAGCAGTGTTGGTGGAAACACTATTTTTTGTTAAGCTGTTTATTCTGTAAAAATGTGTGTGCTTAAAACTACCCAAGATGCTTGTTTATGGAATGTTAAGTTGTGTTCATTTAATGGTATTGCAATTACCAGTACTTTTTGAATGATTTTACATTGTTTACTCGGAGTATGCTGTGTAATCACAGCCACATTATAACTGGAGAATCCATATTGTGGCACTGGCCAGTAGAAATATAATCATTAAAGATAACACACAAGCAGACTTGAATATATAGCTCATATTTAACAGAAATTATAACAAGTTGCCTTTAATAGAAATGCCTTCCTCATGAAAACATAGCACTAGATCCAAAGAAGATTCAGAACCTAACATGTTAAATTCAGAGGGAAATGAGGTATGGAGTTGAAGAAAGGTGATCGAAACCTCAGTCGTCTTCTTTTCTTCCCCCCTCAGTGACTGCTTATCCCTGCAGCCACCTGAGTTTGTTAGTTACTTTCCTGTTTGAAGCAAAAGCTCTATTAGGTACTTGCAGGTTTGCAGTTGCTTGTGGCAACTGCAGTCCAGTCTGAACAGCTTGTTGCCTGCAGTGCCTTAAAGCTTGTTTGGGGTTGGGGAAGTAGATGCTGTTTCCCCAAGTTTGAAGAACTTAGTCAATAAGGAACTCAGTAAGTGTGCCTGTATAATTTCTAACACTACTGGGCTCCCTCGCAAGTTAAATTATAGTAGGGAATAATGGACTGGCCATGTTTTATACAGTGAGCATACCAACACTTAAATAATTTGCCTGGAAAATGGGCATTCTTGTTTCACTTCCATGTGCAGCTTGATGTAGTTTAAAAGCATGTCTCCAGCCTTCTGGAAGAATGCACTGCCCAGTTGAATATAGGTGGAAGTATATCCCATTACTTCTTGGAAAGAGTTGTGTTCCCACTGGAACTGCGTTACTGACCAAGAAGGTTTGTTAACCTTTTGAAAGAAGAATTACTTACTTTTGTGTGAACTGACTCCTGAGGGGAAGGGTGAAAGGGTTGAAAAGGGAGTGAGTGCTATTTGTATATGGTAGTTTAGTGAAGAAGGCATGGGTTTCAGGTTTAAGTTTTTTGTACTTGTGTTCATTTACTTGGTCACTAGCCTAAGAGAATTTTGAAAATGTAGTTTTAATAACATTTACAAGGAAAATATATTTTTTTTCTAGATGTAGACAAAAATACCGTGAAAAATAGTACAAAGTCTACAAAAAGAAGCTCTACTGCTGAAGATGAAATTCCTAGGAAAAAATCCAAGAAGAACAAGAAACACAAAAGCAAGAAGAAGAAGAAAAAGAAGAAGAAAAGGAAGAAAGAGAAAAAGCATAAAAAGCAGCCGAAGGAGTCAAAGTTGAGTACACGTCATGGAGAACAAGCAGACTTGCAGCTTGCTTCTCACTTGATGCCAGAGAAATCAAGCTCCAAATTGAGTGTACAGCATGGAGGATCTGGAGATGCAAATCTGGCTGTCCATGTGCAGCCAGAAGAACTGTGCTTGAAAGTAGGTGAGGAGGTTGATAGGCAAGCTTTAGGGCTTGTTTCTCATTCAATAACTGATTCTCAGCAATCTACAGAAAATCTTGTAAGTGAAAAGGGGACTTTGTGTGCAACAAATCCTCCATTTAATTTAGAAGGCAGCCAATCTGATATACGAGGAAATGCTAGTATAACTCAAATTTGCACTAGAGAAGAACAAATTAAACCGTCCCATGAGAATATTTATCCTATAGCTATTAATGCAAGTGAAAAGAGTGTTCTTGTTGATACTGGAAATGACACTTTGTCTAGCATCCCATTTGGAGTTGCCAATACATCTGAAATTCATAAAGATTTAGCAGCAACTTTAGCTTCAGAAGTAATAGAAGCACCAAAAGGTTCAGAAGTTATTTTGAAATCTAAAGGCACTGGAGAAGTAAAAGCTTTGGATACAGCTCTTGAGTCTGAGACCATGGACGTGTTGAAATATTCGGAAGCATCTCTACAATCTGTGGCACAGGGGAAAGCAAAAAAGTTAGAAGCAGCTTCAGAATCTGTGTCTTTGACAAGTGATGTGACAGCAGTTCCTAAATCTGCAGATCAGGCAGATCTGAATACTGTGAAGGTAGCTCATATGTCTGTGGCCATGGAAGAAGTGAAAATTCCAGAAGCATCTGAAAAATCTCTGCATATGGGACATGTTAAAAATGTGGAAAGATCTTTGGAATTAGGGGGTGTGAGCAGAACTTTGGAGCCAGCCTTGAGGCCCTCAATTATATCTGATAATTTGAGAGTGATGCAGTGCAGCCCTGTGGAGGGCTCAAGTGTCTTGAAGGCGCATGGACCTTTGAAACATTGTTTTCAAATAGCTGCAGCAACTGCTGTGAGCCAGGTGCACTTGGGACCAGGAGCTGTTGCAAAAGTGAAGGATATTGAACCAACTAGAAGCTCTGCGTGTATGACAAGTGCGAAAGCCTTGGAAGAAACTCTGCAGCCAATTGCTGTAGTAAAGCCCAAAACTTTGGAAACGATGGAACCTGTGGGTGTGATAGCGAAAGATGTCAAAGCAGCACAAGAATGTCTGCAAGCTGAAGTAGTCAAAGATGTGGAAGGTACCACTGATCCTGCAACAGCACTGAATGCATCAGGAGTGTTGCTACAACGTAAAGTCTTGACAGAAACAAAAAGTGTGGATGGAAACCAGGAATCTGCACTTCCAGCAGAATTGATAGATGTGAATGTGGTTGCAGAGGCAAAAGGTTTAAGAGCGACTTTAGAACCCGTAGCGGTTGTGCAGACCTTCGTTCCCCAAACGACTCCAGAAATCCAGATGATGGAGGGTTTTAAAGGTCAACGAGCACCCATGGAAGTTGCAGCACTACCAGGAGTAAAAGGTCAAGAAACAAGTCAAGCTACTCTGCAATTGGAAAATACTAATGCTTCAAACATTTCAGAATCTATTCTCAAGCGTGTAGCTGTAACAGAGGCAAAAGATTCAGAAGGTACCTCATTACTGAGACAACCAAAGGAGCTGAGAGAATCAAGATCTGAGAGTGAATTAATTGTGAGAGGTTTGGAAGCAGCTCCCCTGTCTTTGCAGAAAGAAGACATTAGAGGTCCAGGAGGAGTCCTAAGTCAAGTGGCCGTGGTGGAAGCAAAGCCTTTGAAAACGGCTTCACTCTCTTTGCAAATGGAAGGTGTGAAAGCTTCAGAAGAATCTGTGCATTGTGGGACTGCGGCCAGAGGTTTAGGAGCTGCACTAGATTCAACAGCTATGAAAGTTGTGAGACCAGTGAAAAGTTTGGGAACAGCTATAGGACATATAGCAGAGACAGAAAGGAAAGATTCACAAGCAGACCTTGACAGAGCTGGGACAGAAATAAAGATGTCTTCATCACACCTACACATGAAAGGTGCAAGAGATTTAGGAGATCCAGCATCTGTAGGTACAGCAAAGATACAAGCTTTGGAAGCAGTCTTGCAGCCTGGAACCCTTGGAGTGGCAAGGGGCTTAGGAGGAAACGTGTGTTCTGAAGCCAAAATGGGTAGCAAAGTCTTGGAAGCAAGTCCAGGACTTCTTGCTTTAGAAGAAAGGTCACAAAGGACTCGTGAATCTCTGGCTGCATGTGTAACCATGGGACCAGTTAGTTTTTTATGATGCATTTGAAAACCATGGCAGAGGGAGAACCGAAACATGCAGAAACAGTTGCAGGACCTGTTGGTGCAAGCAAAACAGAGAGTTCCATCATTTCACAGTCTGAGGTCATGACGTGTGCAAGAACCTCACAAACTGAGGTGTTAGGGGAGATAACGGATTCTGAACTAGCTACCAGTTATGCCACTGTAGAAGTAAGAGGCTTAGACAGCTTGTCGGAAGCTGAGGCAGTTGTGGAAGCGCGATCGAAAACTTCGCACTTAACGCAGCTGAAAGATGTGGAAATGGTTGTGGGATCTGAAACAAAGTCACTAATGCAAGGCTTGGGAAGGACATTGGCATCTGAGGTGGTTAGAGAATCAAGGCATTCTGAAGTTGCTCCAGAAGATCCAAACAAAGCAGAGGCAAGGAGCAAAGAAGCAATACTAGAACCTGTGCAAACAGCGGTGGTGCAAACTTTAGAAACAAGTTCAAAATATGTACAAGGTCATTCAGAAGCAGTATTAGAGACTTTGCCCAGAGGTGGAGAAAAAACTGTGGCATCAGAAACAGTAACAGAAATGAGAAACTTGAAAGAAACTTTGGAATCTAATATTTTGACAGATGTGAGAACTCAGGGACCTACTGTAGAATATATAATTGCAACAAGAAGGACAAGCACACAAAAAAATGAGCCCTCGCTTATAAATTTAAAAGATGTGGAAGAAGCTTCAGAAATGGAGAAAGCAATGGAAGCAACGTGTTTGGAGCCAGCATCAGAAGCTAGAGAGGTGAGGTTGTTGGAGAGTATGAAAGAGTCTGCAACAGCAGAGGTAAAAGGTGCTGAAACAGTCGAAGAGCCTGAGGTACACATGGATATCCAAGGTTTGGAAACTTCCCAAAAGTCTGGAAATGTGGGGGCAGTGAATGTTTTAGAGGATGCTTCAGAAGCAGTTGCAGAATCTTCGCACGCTGAAAAGCAAGAGGACCTGCAAGCAGTTCTAGAAACAAAACCTGCTGCAGAATGGAAGAGTACAGACGAGGCTCCAGAAATCCTGAGTACTGCTGAAATGAAATCATCTGAAGCAGTTCCAAAACCAGGGGACATGAAAGATCTGGAAACAAAGCTGGAATGTGGGATGGCAGCAGAAGTACAATATGCAGAAAAGGTGCAGGGTCAACAAATGAAGGATGTGAGAGTTCCAGGTCAAGCTCAGGAATGTGAGATGCTGGCTGAGAAGAAAGATGCAGAGCAAGCTCAAGCATCTGAGCCTTTCATAGCAGAAACAGTTTTCCATTCTTCACATGCAGCAGATGAAAAAGATTCAGCAGAGACTCCTGAATCTGAAATAATCAGAGACACAAAACAGTTGGAAGCAGCTCCAGCTCGTGTGGCAGAAACACAAGATTTGGAAACAGCTCCTCTTCCCGAGGCTCTTGTAGAGCGGAAAGATGCAGAAACAGCTGTGGGGTTGGAGACAGAGACAAAAGATTCAGAAGCAGCTCCAGTACCCGAGACTGCTACAGAAGCAGTTCCAGTACTAGCAGCAGAGGCAAGCAAATCAGAAGGCATTCTGGAGGCTGAGGCTGTGAAAGAAACAACTCCAGAACAGGAGTCAGAGAAAAGAGATTCAGAAACATCTGATGTGCAACCCGATGTTGCGGCACGAATGAGGGAGACTCTGATGAGACTTGAGAAAGTTAGGGAAAAAAGCAGCCATAGAAGCAGTGATAAAAAACATGATGCAAAGAAACAAAAAAGGAGTCACTCCAAGTCTCAATCCAGGTCTAGGAAGCGGAAGAAAAAGTCAAGGTCACGTTCTACTTCCAGGCGTTTGACTTCTAAAAGAGCACGTTCTAGGAGCAGAAACTATTCAGATTCCAGAAAAAAGCATTCCAAATCTAGATCCCGATCTGTGGAAAAGAGAGAAAGAAGAGTGTCTTCCCGGAGGTCCAGGCGCAGACATTCCAGGTCATCTGACCGTTACAGGTCTAAATCCCGATCAGCAGAAAAGAGAGGGAGCAGATTATCCTCCGGGAGATCCAGACGTAGACGGTCCAGGTCGTCTGACCACTACAGATCTAAATCCAGATCAGTGGAAAAGCGACTGTCCTCCCGAAGGTCCAGGCGTAGACGTTCCAGGTCTTCTGACCGCTACAGATCTAAGTCCAGGTCAGTGGAAAAGCGACTGTCCTCCCGAAGGTCTGGGCGCAGACGTTCCAGGTCTTCTGACCGCTACAGATCTAAGTCCAGGTCAGTGGAAAAGCGACTGTCCTCTCGAAGATCTGGGCGCAGACGTTCTAGGTCTTCTGACCGCTACAGGTCTAAGTCTAGGTCAGTGGAAAAGCGACTGTCCTCCCGAAGGTCTGGGCGCAGACGTTCCAGATCTTCTGACCGTTACAGGTCTAAGTCTAGGTCAGTGGAAAAGCGACTGTCCTCCCGAAGGTCTGGGCGCAGACGTTCCAGATCTTCTGACCGTTACAGGTCTAAGTCTAGGTCAGTGGAAAAGAGCAGGCTGTCCTCCTGGAGATCCCGTCGCAGACATTCTGGGTCCTCTGACCGTTCTAAATCTAGATCCAGGTCTTCAGAAAAGAGAGGGGGCAAAGAATATTCATGGAGGTTCAGACATAGAGGGTCTGGTTCCTCTGACCGTTCGAAATCTAGGTCAAGATCTGTTGAGAAGAGAGGTCGGAAGGCGTCTCTGCGGAGGTCTAAACGTCAGCGCTCAAAGTCCTCTGACCGTTACAAGTCTAGATCCAGATCTGTAGAAAAAAGAGATCGAAAGCAATCATCTAGGAAGTCTAAGCGTCAGCGATCAAAATCCTCTGACTGTTACAAGTCTAGATCCAAATCAGTGGAAAAAAAGAAAGAGTCCTCACGAAAATCTAAGCGTCGCCGCTCAAAATCTTCTGAACGTTACAAGTCTAGGTCTAGGTCTGTTGAAAAAAAGCGCAAGGAATCTTCAAAAAAATCCAAACGGAAACGTTCCAAGTCCTCTGATAGTGTTAAGTCAAGGTCCAAATCTACAGAAAAAAGAGAGAGTAAGTTATCCTCAGTGAAGTCCAGTAGCAAGGATGTGGATTCTTCTGAACTTAAAGAGTCAACCAAAGGTCTTGAAAAAGTAGATGCTCCTGAACCTTCATTTGCAAGTGAAGGGAGCTCCTCCAAATCATCTAATGGTCCCATGACAGTAGCTTTGTCTGTTGAAGGAGTAAATGGACCAGAGCTGCCACCCGTATCTGAAAGTGGATATTCCAAAACTGTTGATAGTCTTGAGAAAAGCTCCTCATCTGTTGAAAAAACAGTGGATGTGGAGCCTTCTGTGATGTCTGAACTTGATAGCTCCAAAACCACAGATGACCAGGAATTGAGATCCGTGCCTGTTGAAAAAACACAGGTTTCAGAGCTTTCTGTGACGTCTGAAAATGGATCATCTGAAAAAGCAGTGGCTCTGGAGTCTTCATCGCTACCTGAACTTACATATTCCACACCCAAGTCAAGATCCTCATCTGTTGAAAAAAGAGGAGATCTAGAAACTACTTCGGTAACAGAATTTAATCTCTCCACATCCCATGAAGATGGGTCAAGATCTACCTCTCTCAAAGACATGGAGGGTCCAGCGCCTCTTCTGACGCTGGAAAGTGGATGCTGTGTATCTTCTGATGACTGTAAGACAATCTCATCCTCTGGAAAAACAGGTATACAGGGGTCTTCTCTGATGTCTGAAAGCATACTCTCTGACTTGTCTGATGGTCATGAATTGAGACATATCCCTGTTGAAAAACCAGAGCTTCAGAATTTTTTGCAAGTACCTGAAAGCGAGTCTTCCAAGTTGACTGACAGCCCTGAGTCAAGATCAACATCTTTTGGAACAGTAGAGGTTCAAAAATATTTTCTGACACCTGAAGTTACATGTTCTGTGTTCCCTGATGTCTGTGAGTCAGCCTCCTTGCCTATTGAAAAGGGCCAGATGCAGGAGCCTTCTCTGGCTCCAGACAGTGGATGCTTCAAGTCTCCTGATAGACACGAATCAGGATCCAGCTTTCCTGCACAGGTAGAGGAGGTTCCATTGATGTCTGAAGGTGGATCCTTCAAGTCACCTGGTGGAAATGAAGAAAGATCTTTATCTGTTGAAAAAGTCAAGGTGCCAGATGTATCCCTGATGTCTCAGTGTGGTCCTGTTGAGATCTCAGATGACCTCATTTCAGCATCTTCTGAAAAAGTGCAGGAAGTTGTACTGACAACTGTAGGACAAAGCTGCAAGTCTTCTGAAGTCCATGAGTCAAGATCATCTGTAGACAAAGATTTAGATGGTCTGACATTTTCCCAAATACTTGAAGTTGACTGCTCCGAATCTCCTGACGTGCATGAGCAGAGATACCTGCCTGCTGGAAAAATAGAGGGTACAGGATCTTTCTTGATGTCTGAAAGTGGAATTCCTGCGTGCCATGATGGCCATAAATCGAAACACAATTACGTAGAGAAAACAGAAGGTGCAGAACTGTCACTGGTATCTGAGCTTAAATGTTCTGTCTTCCCTGAAGGCTATGAATTGACATCCACTGCAGTGGAGAAAATGGAGATACAGAAGCACCCTCTTCCACTGGAAAGTGGGTTCTCCAGGTTTGCTAATGCTTGTGAATCAGTAAGCACACCTACTGAAAAACTACATGCCCCAGTGACTTCTCTGACGTCTGAAAGGGGGCTTTTGCTGTTGCCTGATAGTAATGAACTGAGACCTATCTCTGCTGAAGAAGTAGAGGTGCGAAAGTCATCTGAACTGAAATGCATTGCATCCCCTGATGGCCATAAGTTGAGATCTGCCTATGATGAAGAAATACAGGTGCAGGAGCCACCTCTGATACTGGAAAGCAGATGTTCTATTTCCTCTGATAATCGTGAGTTGACATCCACCCCTTTTGAAAAAGCTGAGGTAGAGGAGCCTTCTCAAATGTCTGAAAATGAATACACAGTAGGGCTTGACGGTCCAGATTTGGCATCAACCCCGGCTGAAAAAACGGAGATGCGGGAACTTTATCAGATGTCTGAAGAAAGATGTTCAGTGTCCATTGAGGGCCAGCAGTTGCGGTCACCCCCCGTTGAAAAGTTAGAAGTGCAAGAGCTTGCTCTGACGTCTGAAAATGAATATGCTGTATCTTGGGAGGGCCAGGAGTTAAGATCTAGCTCTCCTGAAAAGGTAGAGATGCAGGAGGCTTCTGTAGTACCTGACAATGAATATACTGTGTCTTCTGAAGATCACGAATTGCCATCTTCCCTTGCTGAAAAAACAGAGGTACAGGAGTGTTCTCTACTGTCTGAAAATGAATATGCTGTTCCTCCTGAGAGGCAGGAGATGACAGCCAGCCCTGCTGAAAAAGAGGTGCAAGAGTCTTCTCTAACATCTGACAGCAAATATACTATCTTTGCTGAAAGCCAAGGATTGCAGTCTACTCTTGCTGAAAAAATGGTGGTGCAGGAGCCTTCACTAGTACCAGACAGTCAATATGCTGCATCCCCTGAAGAGCAGGAGGTCTCTGCTCTTACTGAAAAAACAGAGGTGCGGGAGTGTTCTTCGCTGTACGAAAATGAGTATGATGCGTCCCATGAAGGCCATGACTTGAGATCCAGTCCTGTTGAAAAAGAAGAAATAGAGGAACCTTCTGAAACATCTGAAAGTGAAAGTTCAACATCCACTGACAGCCAGGAGTTGCAGTCAACTGGTGTTGGAAAAACAGAGGTGCAGGAGTTGTCTTTGTCTGAAGGTGAATGTGCCATGTCCCCTGAAGATCGGGAGCTGCAGTCTAGCCCTGCTGAAAAGGTAGAGGCTAAGGAACCTCTGACATCGGAAAATGAACATGTTCTGTCCCCTGTAGAGTATGAATCAAGACTGACTCACGCTGAGAAAACAGTGGATATTGATCCTTCTTTGACATCTGAAAATTACAATGTTTTGTCTTTTGAGAGCCAGGAGGTGAGATTTACCCCTGTTCAAAAAGCAGATGTGCGAGAGTTTTCTCCAACACCTGAAAATGAACATGTAGCATACCCTGATGGCCAGGAGTTGAGAGCCGCCACTGTTGAAAAAGTAGGCAGTCTCGAACCTGTGACACTAAATGATAGAGCCTCCGTGTCCCCTGATGACAGTGACTTTAAATCCATCCCTGTTGAAAAAAATGATGATGCAATGCTTTCTTTAATGCCTGAAGGTGGGTGCTCCATGTCCCCCGATGGCTACAGTGTGAAATCTGTCCCTGATGAAGAAACAGGGGATCTAGAGCCCTCTTTGATATCTGAACGTAGACATTCCACATCCTCATATCAGGAAGATCATGAGGTGAAATCTCACATAGAGGAGGAGGGTCTAGAGTCCTCTTTAACTTCTGAACATAGACGATCTGTGTCCCCTGAGGGCCATGACCAGAAATCTACCATAGATGAAGAAATGGATGATCTGGAGCCCTCTTTGACATCTGAACATAGACGCTCCACGTCCCCTGATGAGCATGAGTCAAGATCTAGCATTGGTGAAGAAGCAGAGTATCTGGAGCAGCCTTTGACAACAGACCGTAGATGCTCTGTGTCCTCTGATGAGCATGAGTCAAGGTCTACCACTGGGGAAGAGGTGGAGGATGCAGAACCCTCCTTGGTAGCTGAACGAAGAGACTCCACATCCTCTGATGACCACGAGTCAAGGTCTACCACTGGTGAAGATATAGAAGATGGGGAGCCCTCTTTGACAGCTGAACGTAGGCACTCCACATCCTCTGATGATCATGAGTCAAGGTCTACAGCTGGTGAAGAAGTAGAGGATATGGAACTCTCTTTGACAGCTCAACATAGACGTTCTGTGTCTCCTGATGGACGTGAGTCAAGGTCAACCACTGGTGAAGAAGTAGATGATGCAGAGCCCTCCTTGAGAGCTGAACGAAGAGACTCCACATCCTCAGATGAACATGAGTCGAGGTCTACCACTGGTGAAGATGTGGAGGATATGGAACCCTCCTTGACAGCTGAACGAAGAGATTCCACATCATCGGATGAGCATGAGTCAAGGTCTACCACCGGTGAAGAAGTAGAGGATATGGAACCCTCTTTGACAGCTGAACACAGACGTTCCACATCCCCTGATGGGCGTGAATCGAGGTCTACCACTGGTGAGGAAGTAGATGATGCGGAGCCCTCACTGAGAGCTGAACGAAGAGACTCGACATCCTCAGACGAGCATGAGTCAAGGTCTACCACTGGCGAAGAGGGTGAGGATGCAGAGCCCTCTTTGGCAGATGAAGATAAACAGGATTCCATGCCTCTTGAGACATCTGAGGAACAGGACTCTTCCTTTATACCTGAAAGTAGGTGTTCTGAGTCTTCTGAACGTGAAAAATCTAGATCCAAATCTGTTGATAAAATGTCTGACAAAGAGTCTTCATGTAGATCTATAAGCAGACGCTCAAAATCTCCTACTCGCCAAAAGAGTCGATCCACATCTGTTGAAAAAGCAGCAGACAAAGAATCTTCACGGAGGTCTAGACGTAGACGCTCCAGGTCCACTGCTCGTCAAAGGAGTCAATCAACTTCTGTTGAAAAAACAGCAGACAAAGAGTCTTCACGGAGGTCTAGACGTAGGCGCTCCAGATCCACTGCTCACCAAAGGAGTCGATCCAAATCTGTTGAAAAAGCAACAGACAAAGAATCTTCACGGAGGTCTAGAAGCAGACGCTCTAGATCTTCTCAACGCAGATCCCAGAGATATGATACGGAATCTCGCTCTAGACGGAACCGCTCCAGATCAGTAACACGGAGAAGAGCGTCAAGATCAAAATCTAATCGTCGCTCTCGGTCTAGCTCGTTGTCACGTTCAAGGCACAGAAGGAGGAGTAGGTCAAGGTCAGCCTCAAGAAGGCGGCGTTCTTTATCAAGAGACAGGCGTAAGAGATCTCAGAGAAATAGATCAAGATCTACTGACAGAAGAAGAAGAAGATCAGATTCAAGAGATCGTAGAATATCACTCAGATTACGGAGCAGGAGTCGAACACCTATTCGTCAAAGGCGATCAAGGTCAAGAGGAAGAAGACGGAGCTCTAGCAGGTCACCAATTCGACTACGTCGATCAAGGTCTTCAGGGAGAAGAAGATACAGCAGATCACCTGACCGTCGTAGGTCGAGGTCATCAGAACGATTTTCAAGCAGGTCACCTAAACGTCTTACAGACTTGGGTAAGTGAAAATTTTATTTTCAGTATTTCTATGGTTAGGTGATACTGTGTTAATTTACATAGTCTTTATTTTGACATCTCTCTGTAGCATTCATAAGGAATTTCTTGCAAGTCATTTTGTGCATTACTCTTAGGCAGTGACTTCCAGTAGGAACTTCTGTATTGGAGCTTACAATTTGGATGAAAGCATATTTAGGGCAGGTTATATCTTCATTATGGAGCTTTTGTACAAAGGTAGTATATTGCAGTCCTGAGTAACAGTGTTCATTGTAATGGTTAGTGAAGGCCAAGTACTCTTTAAGAAACTTACGAATTTCTAGTTTTCCTGAGAACAAATTGGGCATGAAAGAATGTTTGAAAGTAAGTTCCACTTGGAGAGTTCTTAGCTTTGCCATCAGCTGCAGTGCTTGTTTATCTGTTTCCATTACTCTGTCTTGCCTGTTTCCCATGGTAAGAACTCAGTGGGAAGGGAGACTAATTTCTGAAAATATTCCCAGACCCAGCTGATAGGAAAGTTAAAGAAAAAATCCTGATGAACTACATCTTTTCTCTGTGACTGGAGGGAAGAGAGGCCTTGTCGTTTCCTTAGGTAGTTGTTACATAACGAGAAAGGTTTTAATTTTGAGAGTTAAGCTCTTGTGTAGGGTGTAAGGAAGCCTGCTTTTGTGGACATGAGGTTCTGATCCTTTTTAGTCCTCTCTCATAAAGTTACCATGGAAGCCCTTGTACCAGATAAGTACTTTTGTACAGAACGTGAGAATTAATGAGCATCCTTGAATCTGCCTTCATGCTTTGATTGTGCAGCAAGGCTGTATCTATATACTTCTATTGATTAAGAAGTAAAAGACTTCTTGTCTGTTTAGGACTTTGTAAAGCTATATGCTTGTATAGAGATAGTGGTAACTTATTTATTTGCAAACTGGTGGATCAGATGTCCTTGATTTTCATTCCCTATTTCTGTGATAGGGCCACACATGCTTTTTTCCTTAATAGAGTGAAATACTATTCTATTAGCAGTTTTGTGTGTAATTGTATTTTATGCAAGTGCACGTTTTACTCAGCGCTTTTGTTTTCTGTTGATTGGTTGTTAGTAGCTTTCAGGCTACATATTGTGGTACTTGAGGGGACTTCCTCAAGACCTTTGAATGCTTTTCAGACATAGCTAGGAAGTAGACTTTGGAATTTATGCTGTGTAGAAATGACCCAGTATTTCCAAAACTAGAATGAATCAGTGATGTAAAATAGGCATCAGAACTTCTGGGGTTTAGAGGATTTTGAGTCCTCTAATTTGGACTCCTGTGCTTTATGTTAAATTTGCGATTTCACTTGTTTGTTGGGTAGAGCAAATTTTTAAAAGTTTGGAGCAACTAATTACAATTTTAGTTATTGTCACAGAACATAAAAATGCACACCGTGAATAAAATATTGTTTTTTCTCTTAGACCATTATTTAGTCTGTGAGAAATGCTTATTTATTATTAAAACAAGAATCTGTAAAAATAATAATTTTTCTTTAAAAAAAAATAAATTTTTTTTTAGACAAGGCCCAGCTACTTGAAATAGCCAAAGCTAATGCAGCCGCCATGTGTGCTAAGTCTGGTGTTCCCTTACCACCAAGCCTGATGCCTTTGTTGTCTCAAAAGAAGGACGACAAAGCCAATCAGAAGTCATCAAGAGAGTCGCTGAAGGAGCTCACTGAGGTGAGAAAAGTATCAAACCTGAAACTAAGCAAGTTGGGTTTTTTTTCTGACTTCTAGGCAAGCTGTCAATCTGTGTGCTTGGTCCACATGTAAGCTGGGTTGTGTTTTGAGCCCTTATTCTCTATAAGTTGGTTTGTTTTTTTTTAAGTCATGAAAACAGGCTTTTTAATTCCATGGAAATGCATGAAATACAATTCTGTAGCTTTTGTTTGTTTGTTTTGATTCTGTTCTAATTTTGTATAAATTGGTAGTTCTCCTTGCAGTCCTGTTAATAAAAAACAGAGCTTTCACTTCTGGTTCTTGGTCATGGTGTTGTTAGTTATTTACGTTCTTACTTTTGTTAGTGAATTTCATGTTGTTAAATGTTACCTCAGGGTTAAAAATCTAGTGCCCACTTCACATAGTTCTGTACATTTTGATGTGCACTCTTAAGTTATTTTTAGAGAATTGTTGCAATTCTGTCCCTTTGCAGTTGAAGTCTACAGATGGGATGTTTTTGTTCTGATTGTGGGGAAAAAATTTTCTACTTATACTTTTACTGTAATAATGTCACCTTGTTCAATTTGCTGGTTTCCTCTTATGATTTTTTTCCCCCAGAAACTAGAGAAAATTTGAATTGGGGGGAAAAAAAAAGCTTTTAAAAAAATTGCATCATCAGTGTGACAGTTCTGAAACATCTGTTTATGGAAATAACATCTGAAATTGAGCAATGTCAGATAGCTGAAAAAAATGTCTTAGTTGCGTGTCAGCTAGTGGAAGAAGTATTTGTTAGTAGAAAAGCTGAGATTGTGCAGGTACTCTGTGCAGACATCAGAAGTAGTTCTTCATGTAACATGACCAGGATCCAGCGTAGCTAGTGCTAATCTAGAAGCCCAAAACCTGCCCCTTCATTGCCCTTTTCAACTGTGAGAATCTGCTGGACGATGTCCCTGTTCTGTTGAATCAAACTTGGCCACAGAACCAGCCTGGGCCATCATTATATAGTAGTGTACCCAAGTAGTGAACCCTTCCAGAGCCTGTTCAGCTTCCTGCAAAACTAGCTGTGCTGTTTTTCCTTTCTGCAATGTAACCTGTGCTTCCAATTAGTTGGAAGCCACCTAATAACTATAGATAATACATTTTGTTGATTGTTTTTCCAAATAGCGCAGGCTTTTCCTGTTGCCTAAAGGATGTACTTCAGTCATTGTTTGAAGGCATCTAAACACAGGAGAGTGCAGGAATTGTTTGTGATTTTTTTTTTTTTAAATGCGGAATGATGAGAACAATGCCATCGATGTGTCTTGATTTTTAGTGATGGAGCTGCCTGTTTGATCCTTATATGCCAACAGTCAGGTTATCAAACAGTTGTGACTTACAATGGTATGAAGTTGAACTATATTCAAATCAGATGATGGCTTCACTTTGCTGGTATTATTTCATGTCCTCAAATAGCTTGTAAGTCTTGTAACTGTTCATAAATGGGGACATAATAGAAGCATGATACTAGACTATAATGTTCTCAAATCCATTTTGGACTGACTAAGTTAGTAGTTGCTACCAGTAAACACTCAGTGCAGGTAAACATGATCAGTAAAGGGATTTTAATAATAAAATTCTAGCCTCTCTAGAATGTTGTGGGGGTTTTTTTGTTTGCTTGCTTGGTTTTTTTTTTCTTTTTCTGGAGGTTTTTTCTCATTTGGCTGCAGTATCCCCATAGCACCTATATGTTTTTATCAAATGGGAATGTCTTGCGTACCTGGCCAACATCAAAGTATTTCAGAAGAAATCCGAGATCTTTTGGAGCAATTGTTTCTGACTAGGTCCTTGCACTATCAGTGGAACTTACAGTTAGTAACTATTAATTCTTAGGTTTTCCTGTCTAGTAGCTTTGTGAGTTATACTGGAGTTTCTATAAGATTGCAATATGCTAGTTACATGGGATGCCAAACAACCAGTGAGTTCCTGCTCTAGAATGTTTGCAGCCTTAGACACACATTCTGCAGCTAGCACTGTGTAGCAAGATTTACAGTGTACTGGTGCAATCTTATGTCTGTGAAATTATTTGCTGCATGAGTGCCTAGCAAACCTAGGTAGGTGTTTAGTAATGTGTGTAAAATGTCAAAAATACATATAGTGATGACATTGCTGAAAGATTTTATCAGTTTATACCTCTTTAGAAAAGAAAAACACTTTTCTGTAAAAATATTCTTTTTGTATGTTTTGGTTGAAAGTCCAGGTTTATTCAGAGCTGTCATGTCCCCCCCCCTTTTTTTTTTTTAAGAAATGCAAGAAGATTGCTCAAAGCACAGATGATGTGATAGTGAACAAACCTCATGTTTCTGATGAAGAGGAGGAAGAACGTCCTTTCTATAATCATCCTTTTAAGCTCAGTGAACCCAAACCTATTTTCTTCAATTTAAGTGTGAGTACTTCTTTAATTTTCAATATTTTAAATTGTTGTTGTTTTTAAATAATGCAAGTAATTTTACAGAAATTAATCAGGGATTGATATTCTTGGTTAAATTGCACTGGGATGTTGTTAAAAGTACTCTTGCTACAATAAGAAATGTACTGCAGTCTAGGAAATTGTGGTAGTTCCCATAATTGGATTGAAACAGTTTTTTTTCATTAATGTCTTCGCAGCTTTTAAAGCTTAAGTAACCTAAAGAGGATTAGTTTTTCACATTTTCATTGCAAAAATATCAGTATGAATTTGCAAACAGCATTGGAATTGGAAAATGCTTTTGGAACAACATTGTTTTTCTTTAAAAGACAGACAAAAAACCCCTAGCAAAATTCTAAAAGCATTTTGAGGTATTTTAAATAAGATGATACTATCAGCTTTGTGCAGACTCCAGATCTCAGATGTCTGCTTCTTCAGCAGATCTCAGGTGTTAACTAAAGGAGAAAAAAATGGTTACTTTTGAGATGAGCGAATAGGGAAGTAAATGCTGTGTTAAGGGTGAGGATCACTGATGTTGCCTAAGAGGGTCTAAATGTGCCATTAAAACCCCCTCCTTGGGTGGACTGCTTTTGACTCGTATTGACACTTTGTGGGTATGAGCATGTTGGAAGCAATATAATGTGGGAATGTTTCTTTAAAGCATCCAAGGTTCATATGCTTTGTAGCATGGATTAGAATTTGTCTATTTTTGGGGGGATATTTTTGTTTTTTACAGTTGTATCTATAGGGTGTTTTTTGTGCCCGTGACAGTCTGCTCTGATTTTTCAGGATAAAAAGTACTACAAAAGTATTAATATGCTATGTGAAAATATAATTAGCATTTATATTTTTATATACAAATATATATAGCTTGTGGCATAGACAGTAATACATAGTTACATAAGAAGTAAGGTAGAAATAGATTTGTAATTTATATTGTACCTTTAGAAAGTGGTATGATGAAACTCAAGAAATCTTGGGATTCTTACAGGTTCAGAAGAGGAATGTTCTTTAGGGGTTATGGGCCGCTGTGCCTGTTTTCCACAGTTTTGAGCCTTTTAGTATCACTCTTCCCATTCTTTATGGATTCTAGTCTTACTACCATTCCCGTCCATGTTCCTTTGATAGTACGAGTTTGCCCAGTATTGTGAACTGTCTGGACTCTGTTTGCCTCTTGGAAGAGGAACCTGTCAGAGATCTCTGTGAACTCTTGATATATTACCATTACTGTCTAATGTCTAAGGAGAACAACCTCATAGACTTATCTACTTTGAGATTCATGCTGCTATTAAAAAAAAATCAAAAACTAGAAAACAAAATGTTGAAAATTTCTTTCTCTATGTAGAGCTTTTTATCATTATGTGGATATCATAGCTAATGTTTTTTGCTGCCCATGATTTTTATTTTGGAGCTTTCTGTTACAAAGTACATGTGTGGCAGATGAAGACTGTTCTCTTTATGATGGGGCGAAGAGAAAGTAGGGAAGTTAGTTGTGAGAGTGAGATTTTGTGTATTTTTGGCTGCTGAAGGTGATTTAAATGACTTTAGCCTCTAGCTCTATTGTCTTGTATACTGCAGTTTGTTGGTCACGTGTTTTTAGGGCTGTCCTAAGATGATCTGTTACAAAGGCTTTCAGTTTGATGTTAGTAAAAAGTATGACTGTTTTATGAAAACTTAATAGCGAAGTGTATGCAGTAAGTCATTTGTCAAAGGCATGTTGTTGTTGTGTGTTTTAAAGTTCTTACTTTTTCCAATTTTATTTCTTTAAGACTCCCAGCATAAAACCAGCACCACCACCACAACCAAAAAATCAGGTCAGCCTGTCAAAGGAATTTCCTGTTTCATCTGGATCTCAACACAGGAAAAAAGAAGCAGATAGTGTCTATGGAGAATGGGTTCCAGTTGAAAAAGGCAAAGAAGAAAGCAAGGATGATGTTTTCCCCAAACCATCCATCGAGGTAAGGAAGGGAAGGAAGGCATATCATATAAGGAAACCAAAACCGTTAACTGGTCAGACTGGTATCAAATTGCAGTCTGTGAAAAAAAAACGCTTACATAGGTAGTATCTGACACTTCAATAAGCTAATTATATGAACTGCAGTGGTCTTGAAATTTGGTTGACATGCTCACATTGGCAATGATGAAAGCATCCTGTAGCCTTACTCTGTGCTTTTGTCATCTAGTGGACTTCTTCGTCTCAAGAAGAATTTAAACTTTTGCTTGAACATGAAAAGCAAGTTTCTTGTCCAGTTTCCTGCAGAGGTTAATACCCTAAGTTGAGACTTCTGTGATTATACATTTAATAATAATTAAAATTGCCCTTCCAATCTTGGAGCAATAACATTGTATTGTAATGTAATCTGTTAAAATTAGGTTTGAAAGTAGTTTCTAAAACTGCCATTTCATCTGGATGTACCTACTAATTTTTTAGCTTTACAGTACATTTTCCTACATAGCTGTCTTCCCTGTGGCCTTCTGAAGGAAAATCTAATTGTATATATAATAAACTAAAAAAAAAAGCAAATGTTTTTCCCCTTGAAATGTCTTCAAAAGGATATTTTGTGGGGTTTTTGTAATTAAGTAAATTAAATATTTAAAGCAGATGTAAATTTTTTTCAAGTTGATGTTAGCCTCACTCCATTTGAAGACTTGTTCTCATACCTTTCAAAACAAATAAATAAAAAAGACTTGGCGTCAATTTCTGATGAAACAGTCCTTTCCACTTGGTGCATTTTGTTTTTCAAGAACTTTTTAAGATTGTACAACTCACTTCTCGAAGCACAGAAGGTGTTTTCTGTGTCTTTTACAGCACCAAAAGCATAGTGAGTATAACTCATTCAACAGACATTTTCACAGTATACCTCAGACTTTGATCGTCAGGCACCCAATTCATTGTTCTGTCAGTGTAGATAGTAACTGCTGTTTGGTCTTTGTCATGAACCACTAATAAGACAAACATTCTGAAGTGTTTGTGCTCCATGTCATTCTTAGCTACTAGTGTATATGTAGAGAGTCCAGAGCATAGAAACATTGTATACTAACATTTGGCCAGATGGTAAAAGGTCTTGTCCTTCAAATGGTTAATGATATGCTCAAAGTTCAGGCGAGCTCCGTAGTTGTCTGCATCCCGGTTGACAATGACGCTAGGCATTTGTCTTTGACAAATTGGGTTAGCTACACACTGATGGTTTGTATATTGATCATGTAGAAGAGGCCTTAAAAATGGACATTGGAGTAAATATGTTGAACATGACTTTCCCTTCTGTCACATGTATCTTTATAAATGCTTGTAACAATGTTACCTGTTTTTATATTTTGTAAATAAATATTTTTATTTGCATTTACCTTAACTTGGTTTGTGTTAAGGGTGATTTCAAGGGTCATTAGCTGACAACAGAGCATACCATCCTCTTGGGTTGAGCAATCCCTGATTTTGAGATACAGGAATACTCTTGCTGTAGCAGAATGCCTGTATGTTTCTCCAGGGAGTCTGAAAGGTAACAGAGTGCTTCTCTGCTTAATTTTTTAAATGCTTGTGAGGACTCTGGATGACATGGCATTCTTTGAGCAAAATTAGCCAGATAAGCTCCCTTGGTGTTGGAGTAGGGTAGTGGGGGAGTGTGCTTGGATCCTCAGGAAGTTTGTTTGACATATAATTTACTTCCGTTCATTGTTGCTAATTTTGAAAATCTGATTGTGACAATTCTGATGCAAGTCTATATGACATTAAAAAATACGTAATTGGTTTTATTGTTGTGTTTTTATTCAAGTCACAGAATTAGTTACGGGAATAAGCAGTCTGAAATGGCCCTGCTGATGTATTATGAATTGTTTTAACAAAACATTATGCTCTTAATATAGTTGTGGTAGTAGGAGATGGAGGAAAAAGTCATGAGTAATCTGAAGCATGAACACATCTCTAGAAGCCAGGGAAACCTATGAGAAAGCTATACTTGGAAAGTCTGAAAGTATAGAGTTGAAGGGTTGTATTTTAAGTTTGGAGTGTACACTGTTGACTTATGCAGGGAAACTGTTGTGATTTAAAAATGTAGCAAATGCATTTGGTGTATCAGTGGACCTACAAAGTATGTCAAAAATGCCTGCTTTCTATTGTCAGCCTCTTCCTTCGTGCTTCAATACTTGTGATTTGTGTCTGTGGGAAAATGCTGTTAAAAGTCAGGATCGGAAAGGCAGAACTCTTACGGAGAATAGCATGCTGAACTTGAAACTGTTTTTCTTGACTAAATAATAACAACTTTTCATACTTCAAGCAGAGATTTTTTTTTTCAAGATCCAAAGCTGCCATCGAGTGTCTTGACATAATACAAAGCCATGATGGTCTCCAAAATGGTGACTGACCATGTGGGGAAAGTGTATGGGAATTCTAACTAACCAGGGTATCTACTAATAGGCCCCAGTCCGGTAAAGCACTAAAGTACACATGTATGTTTAAGTATGTGAGTGGTCCCAATGTGGTTTCAGTGGACTACTTGCATGCCTATGTGTATTGCTGGATTGAAGCTTTTGGTGAGTAAAATAACTTTTATTTATCTCCTGAACCAGTTTCACAAACAAAACATGAAAGAATTACTTAACTATATAAGAGGAACTTATTAACACAATAAAGTGTATATTGTAAACAGGCATTGTTTTACATATGTGGCTTTCATGTTAGGTAATTGCTAGAAAAATCTTTTAATTTAATTTTAATTTTTTCTTCTTATGCCTTGTTTATGATCTGTGTTGTTGTCAGCTGGGACAGTAAATAAACACTGAAGTCAGTTTCATAGACACATAGGACTTCTGGGATTTTAAGTCTGTCTTGGTCAGTGCCAGATGTTTCAATAATGATCTTCCCAAGGGAAATACAAATACAAAAATGTCTAAACAGTAAAAAAAATCCCCCATCTTAAAATAAGATTTAATAGCCCGAGTACAAAAATAACTCCATTTTATGCAATTGTAGGCATTTGTGTCTGTCTCCTACGGTTTTTCAGTATTTACTAAATTATTGACCTGGTTCCTCTGATGGGTTTTGTGGATTAACTGTATTTTTCTGTTCAGCAGAGTCAATTTTAGACTAGTTTCAGTTTCTTCTACTGGCCTTTTATTCTCGTATAATGTGTGAGTGGCTAAGGTTATGAGATAGTGACTAACAAACGATACAAGTCTTTGGTAATATAAGTGTTTAAAAAAAATCAAACCATTGACTTTATGTCTATATGCCACCTGCTGTTTTGATAATTTGGTTTCTTCAGTGCTTCAAACAGTACTAGCCCTTTCAGTCTCCTTCATATGCTCATCTCAGAGAAATTTCACTTGTCTCTGAGTGAGCGCTGTTCTTTTTCTCCTTTCGAAATAGAATGATCCATAAAATATAATCTGAAGAACAAGGCACAAATAATTTTACAAGAGAGCTGTATACCAGCCATAATTTATTACATCTTTACATCCACAGATGTTTTGTGTTGCTCTCGATTGCTTTGCACGTAGAGGTTTGCATTAAGATTCTTCATTTGCTCCATATTTTTACCCAGATGATTCTGTTTAGTATGTGTGAGATAGGTTCAGATTTATTTTTCTTTAAATTCTGTTCTAGTTCAGCAGCACAAATCTAAATAATCTTTTCCAAAACAGTCCATTTCATGACCTACTAGTCTGGTCTTACTAGTATGCCAGTCTGTTTTAGGCTGAAGATTAAAACACCTAAGTCAAGTTCATGGAATACATGTGATTCTTGTTCTAATTTTTTATACATATGACTTGAAGTTTTAGTGTGACTTAATAGTAGAGTGCTTATATGAACAGGTCTGTATGAAGGCTTTTTTTTTTTTTTTAATTTGTAACTAAATTACATTTAATTCTATTGTAATAACATTCAGTTGAACAATAATATGCATCTCTATTTAAGTATTATACACCAGGGATTTTTGTGACCAAAATAGTTATCTGAAAATAATTATTTCTGATATTTTGTATGCATAGGTGATATTAAATTATCAGGGTGTTATACTTTAACTTAAGATTTTGTATTTGTTTGGGAAAGCCCATATTGTATATACTTCACAAGTAGTCCCAGGATTTTTTTCATGTTGCCCATTTCTGTATTAAACCAACTATTCAGTGTGTAAAACAACTTTGTATTATTTGTAGCATTTATTCTACAACAGCTTTTTCCAGATTAAATGGATATTACTGTGGTCTGATGTATTTTTAAAAATTATCTTTTTCTTCCTAGGGCGTGGACATAACTGCAGCTATGAATGATCGAGCAATGGCTCAGAAAAGGCTTAATGAAAACTCATTTGATTTAGAGGCCATGTGCATGTTAAATCGTGCACAGGAACAGGTATGTTGCACTTATTCATCAGCATTTTGATGAACTTAAAGAAAGTAAATGTTTACCTTAACTATGAACCATGAACTTTTGCTAGACTTTGAGCTTGAGCTTCAGGGTTAACATACAAAGACACTCAGCTTTTTGGAGCGTCTGCTTACAAATGAGTGTTAATGAACACAGCACTAAACATAAGTGAGGAATCATTGGGAAAACTATTGAGAAGCAACAGATAATTGCAAAGGAAAATGCAATTTTTTATTTTGGTCTTACATTCGATTTTTATTTTGTAGATTGATGCCTGGGCTCAATCAAACTCCATACCTGGCCAGTTCACAGGAAGTACTGGAGCACAGATACTGTCCTCAGATGAGCTGACCAACAGTGGTCCCCAAGCATGGATTAGAAAGGTAGAAGTTATGCAAACATACTTGTCTAACTATCACATTTTAAATAGCAGTGGAAGTATTGGAAAAGGCAAAATATGTGCCTTTAAAAACCTATGGTAATGCATGTGTCAAATACAACAGGTTGAGTTAAATAATCGTCTTCGATCAATTTAGATACTTGCTGCTGCTGTGTCCATTTTGTTGTGCATTAAGGTATTGCTCATGACATAGAGTACTGCAATAAGGTGTGCGTCTGGTGTTTGAGTCAAATTGGTTCATAGATTCTGTTACACTGAAATTACATTCATGGTATTGGTATGGTTGCAGTGGTAGGTCCATCACTACTTTTACAGGATTGGGTCAGATCAGGCAAGGTTTGATCCTGATGGTATTGAAGTCAGTGAGGTTTTAGCATCAGCTTCAGTGAACCAAGTCCCAAACTGCTATTTTGTTTGCCTTGGTTCTGTCTGATTGCTATTTTGCCTCTGTTTGTATCAGCAGGGTTTTCTGGGAGCCAAAGATTTGGAGTATTAAACCAGGAGCTGCAGTTGGGTTATTAAGTTTAATGTCATCCTACAGTGAAATAGTTACCTATTGCTGCAGAGTAATACTGCCTTATTTTTGGGGTGTGGTGCGTCATACATGCGTTTTATAAGTTTAATGATTCATGCTTCATCTTTGAAAATGAATACTGAACTGGTTTCTGTTTCAAGAAGTAGAACTAAGGAATTCAAGCAATATCCACCTTTCAGGCAAAAAGAACAATGAGTTATGGCGGTCAATCTTGAAAGGAATGTAATTGAGTGTATGCTGTAACTGCTTATCCTTCCAGAAAGCAGTGTTAAGACAACTCTCAAAACTAGTAGGTTAGTTTTGGGCTTAGGCAGAATTTTCCATAAAACTTGGTGTAAACTGAACGCAAAAGTCTAGAATTATAACATCCTAAAAATAGAAATATTTTCCAAGATTCACCAACTTGTTTTTCCACTTCATATAGCCAAGCAATACAGAGAGCCAGGCAATGCAGACATCCAAGTTATTTGCTAGATGGGAATCTTTTAAGCTCTTCTCAGTATTAATACAGAGCATACATGATAAAGTCTATTTTAACAACTATTAACTTCTGAGATTGTAACAAAATATTGGCTTTGATGATTACAATAATCGTCCCTGGCAGAAGAACTTAGAAATATAAAGCACTGACAAGGGGTGTATTGGTGAGAAAAGGAGAGCTTTTCCACCATGAGCCTTATGAAAGAGATCAGCAAGCCTCTGCAATAACTTGAGTGGGTTCCCAAGGCAACAGAAAGAGAGCATTTCTGATCTTCTCTTTCCCAAGCCTCCTCTTCTCATCCATCCCATTTTCATTCCTTGAAGTTCTTTGGTGGTCTTCCGTGCTCTACAGTAACAGGAGTGTCTGCTAACAAAAATTAAGTGGAGAAGGCAAGTGTGTTCTCCCTTGGTCTTCTAATGTCACTCGTTGATCTGCTTTAAAAAAAAAAAAAGGCAAAACAACAAAAAACCAACAAAACATTTTATAGGGACAAAAAGAGAGAAGAATCTGCTCTCTGGCTTGTGGACATGACTGCTGTGAGGAGCAGAAGCATATTGGAACAATTTGTTGAAACTAGAAATAAGAGTGAGCCGGCAAAAGCACTTTTGTCCTTCCCGTAACTGTAAAAATGCAGCAGTTTACAGTAGTAGGCGTCCTCCCTAGCAAACATTATGTGGTTTGTCAGAAAGGAGGCTACTACTGGAAACAAGAAGAGTTTTTGGGTGAAGAAGATGAGGAGGCAGTCCTCTTTCCTGCTCTGGCATTCCTCAGCTTGACTTCTTTTGCTCTTTTCAGGTTCCATATTCGCACACACATTGCCATCAAACTCATGATAAGTAGTTACAGTCATGCGCCTTCTATAAAATGCATTAGGGTCTACACAAGACTTGCCCTGTTTATTTTAGGAATGGCGAGGCCTGTGAAAGCCTTCACAAAACTTAAGTTTGATGAACTTAATGTGGAGTCACATCCTGTGGTTAAGGAATGATTTCACAGAAAAGATTGAAGTAGGGATAATGGGTTATGAATGCATGTTATCTTTCTCAGTGACATGAATGCAAACCAACCATGAAATGCAAAGTACAGGTTGTATTTTACTTAGGCGCTTGAAGTTGTGTAACTTCCTGTTAATCGTGTAATGTGACACTGAGAAGTCAGCCTTGTACTCCCTTTTTTGTCGTAAGAAAACTATTTTTAACATTCAAAAAAACCTAGTATTATTTAATTTTTCATCTTCTAGAAGGGCTGTGGAGTTTCTTGGGCTATTTTGTGTGTGTAAATTAATGCACATTTCTGACTGAAGATGTTCTTTTACTGAAGGCATTTTGCTTGGGAGATTGTCGTAAGCAGTTGCCATAAGAGGACTTGTGGATGTGCGCTGTTTAGAAGAAACAGAGCCCATGTCAGCTAGTTATTTGTGTATCATTACACAAATTCGAGTTAGAAGATGTACAGACATTGTGTTTGACAGATAATCACAACACTAGATAGCTGTAACAAAACAGAAGAGTGGTGTCAGGAGGTACAAAAAAAATTAAAGTGCTTGGGGAACTTGTTTAATAAGCACTGTCTTCACTTTGCATTTCTTGGATTTTAGCTTTTTTTTGTACTTAAAAGATGACTCTGGAGAGGTAATATGTACTCAAACCAAAATAATGCCTGCAGTTTCAATTTTGTCTTAAGTTTTGAGGGAATTAGTTACTGAAGTGATTAACATGGTGTACTTGAATGGTTGACATACCAATTAGAAATAATGGTTAATTTTTTTAATCATTATGTCATTATGTTCATACATGGGGTTCTGAGCAGTATTCATAAAGGAATAATGTTAGATTTCTTATATCATAAAATGGATTTATGAACAATATTATCTTCTTGAAAAGTGGTTTCTGTTTCAGTTTATCACCATTGGTGTAATCAGTTCACAAATATGACTTACTGGAGGTTACTTTTTTTTTTCTTTCCTTTTTTTCTTACAAATACACCATGCTGCTGAATAAATGTCAAATCAGAGGAAGTGGTCAAATATTTTTTTCCAAGCGGATTCTGTTGAGCTGTACTTAGACTTTCCCAGACTCACCACCTGTTTCTGGATTTAGCAGCTGAATTCTATAGCCTAAACTTGTTCTCCAAAACAAGGTTTCTGCAGTGTTTTATGCACACAGGGTCTTGGAATCTCTTTCATTCAGTTGTGCTAAAGCATGACACACAGTTTTACTATGGCTGTTAGAATGCTCTGCTTTGTGTAGCAAGTTATCAAAAGTTAAAGCATTACTTCTATTCTTCAACAGTCATAGCAGAGTAAAACTCACACTAACAGTGGAGGTAAAACTAAGTCTTGTGATGTCACTTGCACAAGGACTGTTGATCTTCTAACAAGGCCACTTACCGTAATACTTGTATTCCTGTTGCCTTATGTGACACAACGAGCTTTCCCTGGAAATGAAGGCTACATAGCAAGGCAAATAAACTATATGTTAGTTATATTGGACTGGCTCCCTGTTCAGTCCTGAAAATGTATTGGTTTTTTTTCCCCAGCTATACTTGGCTTGCTTTCTACTGGTTGTATGCAAAAGCTGCCAATAGAAATCCTAACGTTGATTGTGAACATAGGTTTTTGTAAGACATTTAATGGGATTCTTTAGAAGGGTATTCTTCTTCCTGTATTGGGGAAAGAATGTGGCTGCTGCTAGAAGTGCCAGTTTATTTAATGGAAAACTCAGCTACTTTGCAAAAGTTTTGCCAAAGATAGATGCTTGTTCACTCAGAGAAATTCTTCAGTTACTCGTAAATTAATCTTTTAAGACAGCCCATTGTACTGTAGCTGAAACTGGCCACCTAGCGCCTTTTAAAGATTTGTTGTCTTTTGCTTAATAAATTATTGATGAAAATAAATAAACCTTAGTTCTGACAAAACATGTTTTTGTGCCATGTCAGCCTTGTGAGAACGAATAGGTATTTTATTTTCAGAGCAGAAATTGATGATGTGTTTTAAGATCTCTCAAATAATTCTGGCTTTAATATTTTGGATGTTGCAGGTGTTGTTTTATAGATTGTTCAGTTCAATGCTGTGTGTGATCCTTTTCCCAAAGACAGCTGTTGCAGTTAAACAATGATGACTGTCAAATTTGTGTTTCAGCAAAAAACCTGTAACATCATCTTTCAGATGTGATTTTTTTTAATGCTTGATTGTTTAAGCCCTTAAGTGCTAATTCAGGCCTTCCTGTCCCCCAAAATTTGTTGTCCCAACATAGCTTTAAAAGAGGAATAGTATTAATTAAAATTACTAAAAAAAACCCCTCTTAAGTAATCAGGTTTTACTATGTAGCCTTCTTTTTTAAAGAAAAAGTGTTGACACAAGAATATGGCTTATTAGTTATCTCCATCTGCTGGCAGAATGGAAGTGTGCTTTATTTGGCTGACCTTTCCTGGAATTTAGAGATCAACAGATGAAAAAAACTATACTAAATTTTCATATGGACTTACTCAAATTGGGATTAGTGAATGAAAGAGAACAATTATTTTGTAAGTAATTAGGTAATTCTGACAGCAGTAACCAAATACTTAGAAACCTGGGGATTTATTGTATTACATTCTCTTCAAACTGATATCCTCCTTATGGGCCAGATCTGCAGAGGTACATAGCTGCTAAATAGGTTTGTGAGAGTTGGTCTTTTATGATTTTTTAAAACTGAGACAAAATATATGTCTTAACTTCCCTGCTCTTGTTAGTGTTTCTACTACTTTTACATTTTCAAATGCAGTTATAAACACAGCACAATTTTTTACCCATACTCTATTAAATCATGGGCTGAGTGAAGTAGTCTGTTGTTAAATTATGAAAAAATTGTTAAAGAGAATATAATTGTACTGGTGACATTAGAGACTTATATTCAGTTTATTATTAAAAAAAACCCCAAAACAAGACACAAACCAAAACAAAACTGAAATAACTTTTTTCCCCTGCTGCCGGCCTTCTTTGCTTTTTCAGTAAGTGGAATCAAAGTAGGTTCTCCTGGTGCCTTTCGTATTGGTACCAGAATAACTTAATTTAGCCTTTTAGCACGATGCACAAGTACAGCTATTCTGTAATGAAACTAAACTTTTCTAATTCCTTCTTGTCTTGGTTCTGTTGTATATGATTTAAGAGTCAGCATAGTGTTAAAAATTCCAACTGAAGTTATCAGGGAAGATTCTGAATTCACACATGAGAAAAGGTTTTTTTAATAAACTGCACTTTTAGAATTTAGAACTCTTTTTATTTCCGGTATTTGGAATTAGTTCAGGCTCTAGTCATTCCTATATACAAACTTGGGGCTATGATTTTTTAACTATAAATAGCAATATGGCTTTGACGTTTTAAGTATGAATAGCAATATTTTGCTTCTGTTCTCTCCTTTCTACACCAGTCCTAACCCCCAGGTTAGTACATTTACAGGTGTGGTGGGAAAGCTGCGTAGCATTAAAATGACCTCATCCAGAAATTGCGCTCTGTCATTTGTGAACTGAACACATGCTAGTGATAATGAAACAGGTGTTTATATTGAAAATTCTATTATTGCAAAGCAGGTACAAAAGAGGAATCGGAACCCAGGGTGACATTGACTGGGGTTTGTATCATTCTCAGCATGGTTGCCCTTTTCTTATGAGAGGTTCCTGGAAAAGAGAGGGAGAATGAAAATGGAAGTAAGTAAAAGCCATTCTAGGTGTATAAATCAAGGCAGTTCGTATAGAAGAAACTGATTGTCTCTGTGTACACACACACACTGCATGGTCTGCACCAATCAGAAAAAAGTTGAACTGGAGAGGTGCACTTAGCCTCTCTACTCTTCCATCAGAGCACTTTGTTATTAAATGCAGCATCCAGTTGCATGATTGATAGGTATTTACTCTATATTAGGTAAATATTTGGAGAAGTCCTGCCACAACCTTCCGCAATTATTTTTTTTACAATTTTTTTTTAACACCATGTATAGTGGGGATTACACACACACACGTGCATCATTAGTGTGTGTCACTTGCCAGTTTGAAAACCCCTTAAAAATATATTCTTAGTCTCTGCAAAAGTAAGACTTCTGGTTTTGTTTACATACAAATCAAAACCAAGTACCTATCAGTCTTTTGTCCAAATCTGTGAAATGCTTACTTTTGCAAGCACAACTCTAAAGAAAAAAAAAAGTTCTATTAATTTGCTTTGATAGTAAGTAAAATTTTCACAAAAATACTAGGGATTATATCATCTAACTGTGCGAAATAACTGGTGGACTTATCAGTGTCAGTGTGTAACTTTGTATATTTTAAGGCAAGCAATTTTTTGCTGTGATGGAAATGATTGACTTACTTACTTGGGTCAGCGGGGGGGGCAGAAGAGAGATGATAGTTCACAGAATAACCTGTGAACTTTCACCCCTCTATATGGAAACTTGTTTCAGGGTCAAATCCTTGTAGCTGCCTTCTTGCCACGGTCAATGCCAGCCCTACTATTCACAACACTGCGGCCATCGAGGCCTAGGTACGTAAACATTTAAGGAGTTTTTAAAGTTCTTTACATCAAAACAGATTTTTAAAATTTCTGTTTATAAGCTTTCACCGTTTAACAACTATTATGTTAATGATGATGTGAAAAAATGTGAAGACTACTGCTGCTAAACTGTGTGGCTAAGCGCCTTTTTTTCCTTTAAAAAAAGAAAACAAAAGAAAAACCTGTATGTTTCATGTGGAATTTCAGAGTAGAACTTGAATGTGCAACTGCTGTATAATAAAATGGGGATTTTTTAATATATATTTAAAATACGCCTAAACACTATGTGAATGTCATTACTAAATGTGCTTGTATTTTGTTCAATAACTAGGTACACTTGGCACGCACGTTGCCAGTTAAACAGTTAACACTGCCTCCTTTCACAAGATGAGAAGAGATGCATTGGAACCAAAGTAGCGTGTTTAAAAATGGACGGTTATGATTTTATTAAATACATATGTCTGAAATGGGTCACTTGCCACTTTTGGATTGCATTAGAATTTTCTTAAGTTGTTCTTTTTTGAAAATATTGATTTGTGTCTCGTGTCTGCGTGAATTCTGGTTTCTACAAAATGTTAATGTATACAAAGCTGAGGTGTATTTTTTTTTAATTGAGTCTGTGAAAGGTTGTTAGAAGCATTTTTTGGAAGCTCCCACTTACTTCCTAAAATCTCAGTGCTAACTTCAGGACTTGTTTTACTTCTCTTTTTCTGGATAGGATCAGTTCTTAAGAGCAGCCCCTGTAACTGGAGGAATGGGAGCTCAGCTGATGAGAAAAATGGGCTGGAGAGAAGGAGAAGGGCTTGGAAAAAACAAAGAAGGCAGCGTTGAGCCTATTATGGTTGATTTTAAGACAGATCGAAAAGGTAAGCCCATCCTTAAGTGGCTTTCGGCAGTATAAATTTCTCATGTCTGTTTTGGAGATAGGCAAAATAACTTTGAAGTAGTGAGCTTTTCTGGGTACAGCTTCACTGTAAAAATGATCAGAATGATGTAAATTATGTTGGTACTAGTTTTTCAAGCCCTGGATTATGTATGCAGGCTTTGTCCTTATGCCTGTGAACTCTTCCAGACATTCTTTAACTTTCCCTGACCTTCTCCTCCCATTTAAAAAAGTGCTTCTCGGTGATTCTTAAATTAGGGATGTGCTTCAGTTGGATGTATGGAGAAGGCATGGAGGGGGAAATGAATTGTGTAAAAGCCATTGTGGTTGGTCTAGAGAAAGTGGCTGAAGCAGGAACAGGGCAGGGTAGAAGATTGAATAGTGTGAGCAGTTTTTAAACTGGGATGCAGGACAGAGATGAGAGCTACAGGGCTGAGTTACTGCTACCTTTCAGCTGAAGTCCTGACGTGAACAGACTGTCATACTGATGTTTTTAGGTCTGATCTCCCTGCTGTTTTATCTCCTAGTTTGATCCTGCTGCATGCACTTCTCCTCAGCTGCAGTGATGCTTCCCTGATTGTTTCCAAAGATTGCTTTAGCAGTCTTTCCTCCTCTTCTTTATATAGTCCATGGACACAGGTGGAGAACTGTTGCACTTGTGTCATTTGATTCAAAAGTACTATCCTTCTAATTACAGGCATTGTGCTGCTCCTTAAGCTGGCAGCATGGTCAAATTCTTAACTGTTGTTCTCCTAAATGTATTTTTTTTTAAACTGGGAACCTTTAATACATTACATAGATCACATTTAATATTAAAGCATGAAAATGCTGTGAGTTACGGGGTTGTGTTAGCTTTTTTCAATGCTCACAATTGAGCTTGGAAGAAATCAAAGCATATAAATGCAATTATTGTGAAGTTCATTTGCAGAGATGCTGTTGGAGGAGGAGTCAAAATTGCTAGTTCTTAATTCAGGGATGGTTCAGTACTGCTCAGGTGACCATGGTAGCAGTGAAAATGCAATTTAAACGTTTAAATATTAAGTGCAAAGAGGTAGAAAATGAGAAGGAAAGCATATGTTATTAAAATATCCATTGCTTTCTAAATTCTATAGACCTTCTAGCAACATAATACAGTTTTATAAATAGACAAGTGCAACAGTCTCAAAGTACAGAAAACAATAATATAGACATCTTAGTTTTATACGAATAGTGACCAAACTTGCTTTTCATCTGTTTTTCTTCTGTGCAACCTTTCTGTTTAAAGGAGAAAAAAAAAAGATACCTGGTGACAGAGTGATTGCCAAGCAAGTCTTTGAAAAATATTTTGTTACTGTTACTTAGTTACTGTGATTTTTGTACATCCTGACTTGTAAAGGTCTCAATGCTGGTAAGAATTCCTTCAGTTCAGCTTGATTAATATCAGTCAGAGGGAAGAAATTGAAAACAGTCAGTTTCAGTATAATTTTCTCAAGCAGCCTGCATAATGACATAGTGATGGATTTTTGTGGTGAGGAGGGAAGAGTTAGCTCTGTTCACTATGTTGGTTGCTTCTTGTCACATCACAGGGAAGAGGCAGTATTGCTGCACAACCTGTGAATATTCTGAACATTAAAAACATTTGGGTGATACACAGATGTGTCACAGCTCAAGTTTCCAGTTCTAGAAGTGTGCCCCAGGTCCTCATGTCTTTCCTGACACAAATTTCCTTAATGCCTGCAGAATTTGATACTGAAGTTTCAAGGAGCAAGCCTGAAGGCTTGAGACGGGATCAGGTCCTCATTGTGCTGGGCATTCCGTAACAGACAGCATGCGCTCTCTGCTTCAGAACGCTCGGTCTTCAATAACAATTAAAAATGTTAGATGCAGTTAAAGGATACTTTTTCCTGGCATGTGATAGATTAATCTGAAAATACTGATAACCAGAGTGATGGCCTTAGTGATAGCTTTAATTTCATAGTTTTAAATATTTGATTATTATAATCTACCCAATCATATCTGATAATTTCCTCAAAAAATCCAAAGGTGTTCTGTGTTGATAAAGAATACTTTTTAATGTTGAGCCAATCAAGTCTATAATATGGGGAGACACCTTGCATTACAAAGAAGCAGGATGTTTCACGTATTACAAAGAAGCAACTGAACACTGATTATGCATTTATGACTAATAGCTGAAAAGTTTCTTCAAACATAGGTGTTCTTTGATGCTTAAATGTATAAAAAATAATTAAAATTCTGTGTAGAAGTTTAAAGAAAGTCTGAAATGTTTAAAAGGAGTTTTTCTTTAAGTAGGTAACCTGTTTTTGTTTTGTAGGGGTTTTTAAACACATTTTTAGAACTTATCCCCCAGATAAAGTACAATTCCTAGATACAGGAACAAGCAGTTTGCTAAGGAGTTGCTCAGTAGGCTGCAATAAGATGTGGACCAAAAGGTTGTCTGCCTTTGCCGTAGCTTTCCCTTAGACCCTATTTTTTCCAGATGCGGAGTGAGATCTGTAGTTCTCTCACAGACAGCATTGACACTGAACCCTTCTTGAGCTTTACTGTTAGCCAGTAAACTGTTGGTTGTCTGTGTTCAAAGAAGCGTGGTCCCTCAGCTCAGTGACAAACAGAGTTTGTTGGAGTCTGTTGCAGCTTTTCTGAAAATCCTTCTTGAGGTACCAGGGACTAGATCTGGAAGACAAGTGTCAGTGGCTTAGAGTGAGGGAGGCATGGCATTAACGCAGAGAATGACAGAAGAGTTTTTTCCTTTGGTGGAAATCTTTGGGAAATCTTTGGTTATTTTGGAAAGAAAACTCTGTAAGGAACAAAAAAAAACCAAAACAAACAAAAAAAAAAACACCAAAACTTTATTTCGGTGATTGTTATCTATGAGGGTTTTATGCCACTTGAAAAGTCCCTACCTAGGAGCTGTGTGAATATTAGGATGAAAATCTGGTAAGGAAGGAAGGATTTTCTTTTAAAGCAAAATTAAATAGAAGGACAACTGAAAAAAGATGAAAGAACAGGAAGAAACCGGAAACAATTGCAGTATCTCCCTGTCTTTATTCACAGAAACAAATTGAGGTAAGAAACAAAGTACTATTGAAGGATTGAAGGCTGAGTAATTCTGAAAAACTGGTCAGGTATTTTCTTTATGTGTATTTAAGGTAATGGCAAAATGATTTGAAAGAAACTTGAGTCACTTCATAAGCATGGCCTGGTTACTGGCGTTTGATACATTTTTGGCAATTGTCACATTTTATTTCTTACTCTTGTAAGGTTTTAAAAAGAAAAATGTTCAGCTTCTGTGTTTCACAGTGCCTTCTGATGGAGCTAGTGCTCTTTGCATTGACTGGGAGCCCAGTTGTCTAGTCTATATTCAGCTGTGCTTGAGATCATGGTAATTGGGCTATGAACTTGCACATAAAGGGTAAATATTTGAATACCATTAACTAAAGAGAGCACATGTTATAAGAACACTACTGTGTTATTTGTATCATAAAAGGACATACTAGGTACATTTTTACTCTTCAGTGGAAATACTTCAAATGCTTAGTGTGTTAGAGGCAGACTGTTAAGATGGTGGATAACTTTTGGGTTGCACAAAACAAATACTGAATGAGAGGATGTTTTCAAGTTTCTCTCTTGTTCAGTGTTTCTCCAAAGAGGGCATGGAAAACCAGGTGTTTCCTGACTTGCATAAGATTATTCAAATTTTTCTACTACCCAGCTTGTTAAAAGTCTTACTAGAGCAGTTGAGAAGAATGTTATGTGTAGTATGGAGGGGGAAAAATTGCTGGATGAAAAGGAGGTTTGAAAGACTTATGAAAAGGCAGTTGTATGGTGTTACCAGGGTTCATCTCCACTGACATGTCATTATTTTACCGATGACAATACAGAAATCAGGTGGGAATCATAAATGTAAACTTTAATGTGTTTTGTTTAGGACTTGTTGCTGTGGGAGAGAAGGCACAGAAGAGATCTGGACATTATGTTGTGATGAAGGATCTTTCAGGTGAGATTCTTGTCTAAAATAATCTCATTTAAAATGATTGCTTTGATAGCAGCATTGAAATTTCAAATACATTTTATCTTTAAGGTAAGCATCCAGTTTCTGCGTTGATGGAGATCTGTAACAAAAGAAGATGGACACCACCTGAATTTGTGTTGGTTGATGATAGTGGGCCTGATCATCGCAAACATTTTATCTTTAAGGTGTGTTTGAGTTTCCTTGTTTGCTGTTTGTTTCTCTATTAAAAGTTGATTTAAATTCATGTTTGTATTTCTGTATTCCAGGGGTGGTTGAGGACTGCTAGGCAGTGTCTCAATGCCAAAATTTCAAAGTCTTGTTTCTGTAAAGGCCAAATCGGATCTCTCAAGCTCATTAATCTGTAAATCCGTCAAGAAACACACTATTTCACTTCTTCCTAAAATTATTAAGCTACGTGGTAGCGTATCCTTGCTGTTTACTTATGGATGTGGTATTAAGTCTTGCTGTTGTAAAGGTAGCGAGCGAGATTTAGTTATTTTTGTCTTTCGGTTATCTTATGATGTGGGCTTTCTTTTCCATGTGATATCTTGTATTTGGAAGTGATTGTACTTACAAACCAGATGTGGATTTTGTCTACCCCTAAAGAGGAATTATGTAGAGAATGTACTTAAAGGAGCTATGTAGCACTGTATTGAAACAACTGAAGAGGCAGTTTCTAACACTTTCTTTTTTCCTCCCCTTATTTTGTAAACAGGTGAGAGTCAATGGAAATGAATATAGGCCTACTTTTGCCAGCCTTAATAAGAAGCATGCTAAAGCCACAGCAGCAACTGCGGCTCTCCAAGCGATGGGACTTGTACCAAAGGAAAGCATGGTTAATACCACCATGTTTAGGAGTGCCTCACACCGCTAGATATTGGTTTTTATATTGACATTATTTCAGATAATTATACTCTGCACAAAAATGGTATTTGCCCTTTCGTGTTGTAAATACATTGGCAATTCCCACATTGTAAAAACTGTACAGACACCTTCAGGTTTTTCTTTTGTACCATCAAAATGTATTTAAATCATACTTAGGTTTTGGTATGTTTATATTGTTTACATTAGTGATGTAATTATTTCTTAAATGACTAAATCAGACAACAGACTCTGGAGGCAACAGTAATCTCTAGACCCTTGTTTTAAAATTAATGCAATTTCTCCTCAATATGGAATGTTAACACTTTCATACGTTTTGTACTATGCTGCAGTTTTCCCTGGTCTCGGTAAAGCTACTCGTGCACTTTTGCCGACAGCCGGTAAAAGGTCGTGCAGCTTCCTTTAGTCTAGTCGAGGCTGGCGTGTACTGCTGGACAGATACAGGGCCAGTACTGTGCCCCCTGTGGGAGGGCACGCAGTGGCAGCCCTGTTGTACAGTGTTAACACTGCGGCTTCTCTTTGAATTTTATTTGGGGGTTTAACTCGGTGGTGCACTGCAACTGGCCGTACAGCCCATGCTCTAGGACATACATGATTAGACAAAAGACTTGCTTTAAAAGGGATGGCAGAAGGTCCAGCAATGGATCCAGTGAGACTTGCAATGTAAAGGTGACTCTCCCTGCATGTTCTAAGAAGGGAGATGATGGAGTTGTCTATTCCAAACAAATTAACACAATGCCTGATGTTGATTGTATGAATTTGTGGTTAATGTGAATTTTAAACTCTTAACAAATCTACAACTGGATTCAGGGGGGAGGGAGGGGATAGAATGATGCTTAAATTGTTGTACCCAACTTGGTCAATAAAGCAGCACAAGTTCATAATCACTGGTCAGTAAACAGTAATTAAAATGTATGCCAAAACAACTTTTTGAAGAAATGCACAGTATACAGGTATGCTTTATAATATTATCAACAGCTGTTAGGGTTGCAGAATCAGTTCAAGTCATTTTTGCTTGCTTTGGACTATTACCAATAACTCGTTGGGCTTAAAACTTTCTGTAATGGTACTCTGCCCTCAAGGAGACAGCCTGATCCATAGTTTTGGCAGGTTGACAAGGGAAAGGATGCAGAAAGCTTTTCTTACTGGTTTTTTTTTTCCTTCTTTTTCTTTTTTTTTTTTTTTAAATTAAAGAAGTATTAGTACTTTAGCTATGTGCACTTTGAATTAAAAAGGGCATTGTACACCTCTTGCCAGGTGCATATTTCAGAAGAGTCTTTTTGAGGTCTCTTTGTATTACATCCACTGACCAGAGTCCTGTATGGGACAGGAACAAAATACAGTTTGTACGTTGTAAGGCTGTGCTCAGTCATGTCATGGTAGTAGGAACGTGGAGGTGAAGAATTACTAGTACCTCTTGTTCCCCAAAGTAACGTGAATTGTGTGTATTCTGCCAACTGTTAACGGAACAAGGTGTCTGTCTTTGCCCAAAAGGGACAAGGATCAATGTCTTACATTGTGAAAAGCAGAAAAAATGGTATCTGGTTATCCACCACACACTTTTCCAATAAGTAAAGCCCCTTATTAGTCTGTCAAAATGCTCTAGAAATGCCTACGTTAATCTTAATTTTCATGGACATAGTTGTCTTTAATTAAACTTTTTTCCCTTTGGCTTCTTGCCTTCAGTCTCTGACTAAATATTTGAAGATCTTCTTGCCTCATTTGCTGAACTATTTGGAAGGTGTGTGTAAAAAAAATCAAAAGTAAATATGATGGTACAGCAATGGAAATATCAACTGTGGGAGACCTGGGTGTTGTATCTGTCTTAGCTGGAGTCTGGCTTTTTGATGTATGACTTAAAAGTAATTCACTTGGGATGTCGGAGCAGCACCTAAGCAGACTTCTGTTTCAGTGTCTGGTTTGATAGAGCTAAAACATCAGAGATGTTGATCATTGTGTTTAGTCTGGTGTCCACTGGTTTCACAGCTGTACAGTATCAAAACTGGGAACACACAATCTCTTGTACTTGTTATTTTGTTCTTTATTGATCTATATTCCCCATGTATAATGTAAAGATACATGTTAACCTCACAGCAACAAGGAGCAGATGCAGTCCCATTGAAGACTCCATTTGAAAAATACCTATTTAGGCAAGTTCTGGATTTCATGCCTTACAAGACGTGGTACTGTATGTGGATTTAACCTTTGGTCTTAAGGAAGACTTACAAAAAAAAAAACCACAACCCACAATTAAGGTCTGTACTACCGTAGTTATGACACTTCTTCATTTTGATGTTTCTGTTTTAGTTTCATTCCTTATTTAGAATGATACATGAACCTAAAGCTAGTGCAGCAATGTGCTTCTGTTAAATTTGTAAATTTGAATTGGTTTGAGTGTCCTTTGCATGCAGGAATAGATAAGTAGTGATACATTAAAAAGAAAAACTAGGAAACACTCTCTTGGAACCTGGTTATTTACGCACTACTTTAGCTGTCTTAAAGGTGAATAGTCTGTGACTCCTGCTGATGGAAGATATGATCTGTTTGGCTGTTGGATTTCCTTTTCCTGCAGAATTACTTTTCTAGTAGTCTCACTGAAAGTGCTTCTGACTTCCGTGTGGCGGGGAGAATTTTGAAGCAGGTGCCCAAGAACTTGTAGCCAGCTTCCACCAGAACGATTTCTTGGCAGTCTTCTAATTTGTAGTTTTGAAATAGTTTGGACGAGCAGGAAGGTGAAATTTCCAATGCCTCGGAAAATTCAAAGGGCCTCTTCAAGTGCAAAAGCTGTATGAAGACTTAATGAACTGCTACAGTCTCTAGCTCTCCAAAACAAATATAGTTGTGATGAAAATTTACCCATTTGGACAGCTTAAATAAATAAATCTCACTGATCTACAAGTGTCTGGAATAATGGTACTTAGTGAAATACCTTCAGGTGGAAGAGCAGCAGACTGGGTAGCGTAATGCTGTGGCTTTTATAGGGAAGGTTCATGGGAGCCAAGTGTGCTTCAAGAACAGCACTGAATCCCAGAGCTCTAACCAACTGGAAGGTGCTTCTGAAGTTACAGGCAAGCTATGACTTAAAACCAACAGACAGTTTACAGTATAAGGAGGAGCTACAGCTCAGGTAGTGGTGCAAAGCATATGATAAAGAATGTGTTGGTAAGTTTTTGAAATTACACAGGTCTACACTATATGAATGTAATTGCAATTCAAAGTTTTTTTAAATTACTGCAAGCTATTAATTGGTGTTAGTGTCTTGTCATAACTCTCACATGCTAGATGTGAAAATACAAATTTGAACTGAAATTAATAGGAATTATTGTATTTCCTAGAAACAGACTCAGGTCCACATACCAAAATGGTTATTGGCTTGTTTAACATTGCTTTACTGTAGAGGCAGCTAATAGACTTGCTTTTTCCTGTTGGTTTCAGTAACTTGTTCCATAGGCTGACATGCTCTGTAGGGTAGGCCTGTTCCTCGAGCGCACACTCAGGTGCTGCCTGTTCCAGACCCGGGGCTCTGGGCTCAGGTCATGAGCAGCTTTCAGAAGGGCTCACCTGTGACACCAGGGGAAGCTGTACTCCCTTCAGTGCACCAGAATGTGGTTGGTGAGAACAGCTGTTGATGACCTGTAGCGTTGGGCTAAAGATTAGTTTACAACAGACTGCAAAGCGTGGTAGTAGAGGCTATGACTGATGGAGGCCAACAAGCCAGATAAAAAAGGCATTGATTTAACTTGTTCTCTTAACTACTTGAAAGTGTAGTTAACACACCAACCACTTTAGAAACCCAGTCTTCTGTTCTTCCCCACGATGCTATTAGCACTGGATTTTAACTCTTGGTGTCTGATCCTAATCAAAGGGGAAAAGTTCAGTATTGTGCTTATACATTAGTTAGGGAGAAGTGCAAAGATTAATTAAAGCTGGGATTTTACTACCCTGAAATCTGCCAGGAACAGAGTATTTGACATTATCAAAGTATTCAATATTCTAAGGTGCCTTTTCCCATCATAAGAGAGGGACTTTCCTTTTACCTAGGTTTTCTAGATGTTCTCTTGGTCAGTGTACCACTAGGCTGACAGTGTCATGGTAGTTACTGTAAAGTAACAAAGGTAAACATGAAGTATTCCAGTGTAATTGCATACATGCTGTGTTTGCTTCATCAAGCAGTGTCGATATAAAGATACTGGAAGGCATAGGAAGCTTTCGTCTTGTCTCAATGTGCAGTAACTTGTTTACGTACCCGCATTTTTAAGTTTGCAGGTTGTTTTGTCAAGTAAGACCTGTCTACAGTCTTAAGTTTACTGTTCCAGAACAGCAGATTCTGAGGTGGTAAAGAAAACGGCACTATAGTAAAGGTGAGGGTAGCTGACGACATGGCACGAGTACTGCTTTATTTTCTGTGCTGCGTTGAATTAGAAATCCTGCTGGAGTGTACAAGCATGATGTATTTTACATATTCCTCTTCAGATTTAGCATTCTCTCCTGCAGGACTCAGATCACCTGATAGTGGTATGAAAAGTGACATGCACACTGCCAAAGTAACAGCTTTCACTACTTTACCTGAAGTGCAACAGACTGCATTAAACCTCTTAATAGACTCTAGTGTTGCTATGATCATACAGAGGCAGGTCAGCAGCTTCCTGCCGCCTCTTATTTTCTTGGTCTTCCATCCTGTCTTCATTCAGGTGGTGTTAACTGTGTTATTGCTCCAACTTGTTCTGATTCAGGTTATAGTTTGTACAAGTTGCTTTTTAAACGTCTAGTTTATTTTAACGTGAGTGGGTGTGGGAATACTAGACAGCTATGCCAAGAAGTTCTGAGGAATCTTCACCTTTTAATCTGCTTCAGCTGCAGCCAGAACTCTGTGCTTGTGACTTTCATCTGTCTTTGTGGAACTCAGAACTGACTCCAAACCAAGAGGTGCAGCATACCAAGGTTTAGCTATCAAGCTTCTGTCAAGGTATTGTAAGCAGTCTTGGAAGGGTTTTTGCCAAGACCTCCACCCATCCAAAATGGTTATGAGTTAACCGCACACAGCAGTAGTGGAAATTGTGTTCTTCAGAATAGAATTTGCATGTACATGAAGAATACAGACCTTCCAGACGGAATGCAGACCAACAAACTAGATAACAATGTTTTATCAAGTTTTATTTTAAAAAGGCTTTCTAAAATACAAAAGGAGAGGTCCAAGGCCTTTTCTTTCATTTTCTTCAAAAGTACTTTGAAGTGTTCTGTGATGGGTGATGTGCAATAGTTGTTTGTGATGTTCAACTAGATTGTATCCCTCCCAGTACTGCATAGGTGCTGCCTCTGTAGACTCAAATGTAAGTACAGCAACTGCACACTAGAGAGCATTCTTTTCCATTAAATGGAACTAGCGTATCTAGGACTTCCAGGTGTAAGCATAATCCTTCATTTCCAGAAATCGGATGGAGGATTTTCCCAATGTTGGACACTGACTCAGTTGATCCAAAGTCTTAGGATGGAGACCACAGGTAGGAAGATCTTTGTGTACAGTTTCCTGTGGAAATTCACATGAAGAAGAGAGACATGGAATAGGTATTTCTGTTTGAAGTACCTGTAGTTTTTAATGTTCACTTGTGTACCTCTGGAGGACTCCTGAAAAGCTAGTTTTCTGATTATTCCATTTCTGAGGGAATGACAAGCCACAAGGACTGCCAGGTGGTGATCACAAGTAATTGGGTGTAATACCATGTATTAAGGGAAAGTTTTGTGTCACGTGGTGTCCTATGGTTTGTAATAAAGATACTCTTCCTAACAGGAAAGACTGTCTCTGCTAGTTTCCTTACCTTATTTAAGGTAGTGCTTGCATTGCCAAGATCAGTGTTAAACACAGCAGTTGGCTCATGTGTATATAACACAGCAGAGAATGCTCCCCTCTGTGCGGCCTTGAGCAGCATTGTCAGCGAATGCAGGGAATGAGGCATGATGGGGCCTACAATCTCCAAACTGAATATATCCTCATAGGCCAAGTGAACCCTGGCTTTGGCATTTATACTTCGAGCCTGAAGACAAGAGCGCATAGGATTAGTTTCTGTCACACCAAATCATAGTCCTAATTTTCATTTACTTTAAAACTGCAGTGCCCCAGTCCTATTAAAAGTTAAAAATATTTTTCAATATTGTCAACTTACTGTTCAATACATGAGTATTACGATGGTTTTACTGTCTTTCTAACAACTCCTAAAATG
>NW_010142777.1:0-4956 GCF_000699245.1 Pterocles gutturalis | reverse complement strand
GAAATGCAGAAATGCTATACAGTATTGAGAAAGTTACTACAGAAGAACCACCACCTTATAGTAACAGATGGTGAGCCATGCTTCAGAGGCTCCCTCGTTGCAAGCAGGTCTGACAGTGTGAGACCCTTATAAGATCCCAGAAAATCTTTTAAGAACTGTTTTAGTATCTGGGAAGTCTGCTTACCCTGGCATTTATCAGGATGTGAAGAATAGAAATACTGGGATTTTGGTTTAGCAGCACAGATTCATGGCGACAGAGATGATGTAGGAGGCTGTCAGTATTGCCGTCAAAATGCTAACAGGTTATAGCAACAAAATTACTCTGCTGTACCTGAGGGAAACTACACAAAGGCAGCGTCCGATCTACTGAGTGAAGAAACAACTTTCTTTTCTTAAAAACAGAGACGGTTGTGTTACTTACTTTGAGCGTTTGCATTGTTCCACCTCGGAAAGCAACAGGGGACAACAAAGTTGGTGGAAGCCCGGCTTGCGGACCTGCAACTGCCACGAGGCTCTTACAGTTTATCAAGAAGTTCAGCAAAGTGAATGTGTTTGTTCCTTTCACTAATGCAAGGGATTCGGGTTTGTGATCCATCTGCACCTCATGCTTCTCCTTATGACTGCATTGACTGGAGTCAAAGAAGAATCATGAGGAAGTGAGAAGCATCAATGCACAAAAAGAAGAATCAGAGCAGTGCAACTCCAGAAGAAGCCACCCCTCGCCCCTGACCAATCAAGTAATTTGAACAAACAAAACAAAAAACCCCACCAAGATTTACATTAGTTCATATTTGTTCCTAAAATGTTAAGCAGCACCTTAAACTTCTGATTTAATTATTAAAGTTGTAAGATAAAAAGCATTTTCCAGGTCCAACATCTTACAGCTGGCAAGTCATATTTACTAAATACCTATGAAGTAAGCAACTCCTAGTTTTACTATGAATTTTGCTTCAAAACAAAACATAAAAACGTAAGTATTTAGCATTCAGATCAGGAGTCTGCTTTTGAAGCATGTCCCCTGACTGTCCCCACTTAATGGTGCACTGTGGTGGGGCAGTTTTGGGAAGCTGCAGTGAGATTCCTAAAAGCCAGTGGAAGCTGCATTGGGTAGTGCCCCTCAGGTGTTCCAAATGCAAATGGAACCAGAGGATAACTGAGTTAATTGGTCCCTCTGAAACATATACAGGTTCTCAGCAACAGCTGTTCTAGTCTACAGCTCCATCCCTACTATGCCACACTACTTCCAAGTGTAAATGTACATACACCCCTTTCTTTAAAAAAATAAAATAATCTAGTGAGTCATTCCAGTGAACCTATATGTGAGGTGACACAGTTTGTGACCTAACAAATCTTACAAAGTCTACATTAACAATTCACAATGGCTTTTCCTTCAAGAAGAGGAGCATCTAGAAATACTTGTCATAAAGAAACTCATAAAAGATAGGCAGTCTCTTAATATGCAGTAATGTGAGGATTAGTATTTGGAAATAAGTTCTCAGCAGCTTTTATAAAACGTATACCACAAAAGGATAACATCTGCAGGGCTTTCTAGTGTCATATATTTCGGTGTGCAAAGAAAGGATACAGTTTAATAGAAATAGCATCTGGTTTCTTAACCTTGTCTTGGACTCCCATCTCCTCAAGCCAAGAGAAACTTTCATCATCATCACTTAGAGCTGTTTCCCTGGGAAACAGAATCGGTATTAGGGGGGCAACGCTTCCTGCAAAGGTTTTCCAAATAAAATGTGCAGGAGTCTGTAAATGCCCTTGAATTCTAGCATTGTAGAAGACATTACATACTCTCCATCTTCCATACTGTTGCCCACTTTGAGGCTGTTAGCAACTTCTGTTTCCACATTCTCTTCAGAGTTTTTCCGTTTTCTGGTTCTACTTTCTTCTACCAAAGGCAAAGAAAACTCTATGCCTTGAACAGAGGAGGAAAGTGAGCAATGAGTAATTTTGTCACACAGATTATGCGCCTCATCAGTTATTCAAATTCTATCTGGGATGGCTGCACCTTACCTTCATTTCTCATGGCTTCCCTTAAACCTCTAGTTGTGGGAGAAATTACAGCTGTGATAATATCACTTCCCGCAAGACCAGCTGCACGGAACAGGACTGTAAACTGGTAGGTACATACATAGAAGTAGGGACACAGTTTGGCTTTAAGCAGATTGTACAGAGAAGTAAAGCTGACGGACCTGCAAATTAGAATAAAATAATTCTGTAAATAACTGAAGTTAATTCTTTGCTATTCGTGCATCAAACTGGATTTGACTGCATGGTACTGATATGTAGTCTGCACAGATTTGGGAGCATACTGAATGATTAGTCAGATTTTCAGATGTGCTCAACATCTAGGAAGCTGCACTCCTCTGAAACGCAGCCTGTTGGTAAGTACTATGCTCTTCCAGCATACGTGCTTTCTAGCACGTGGGTTTACATAAAGCATCAAAGGCAACATGCTGACAAGGTTTACGGAATGCTACCCAAGTAAAAAACTAGGATTGGAGAGGGGCATTTGGCACAAGAAGGTAGCTTCCGTCTTAGACTTATTTCCTTAGCTTGGTCCTCAAAATAATGAGCATTCTAGCTGGAAAAAAAAAAAAAAAGAAAATTAAAAAGCTTTCTCATAAAAATTGAAAGAACTTGTGCATTAATTAAAATCCCGTTGTCTTGGTTGTACTAAATATGTCAGTTGTTTGGTTCCACTTACCAGTCACTCATTAGCACTTGTTGCAAGGCTTCATCCTGTGACCACGGACTGGACTTTCCAGCTATTCTTCTATCTGCTCCAATCCGAGGGAACAGCTGCAGCCACGGCAGTGAAGGGTGAAGCCAGTAAACAAGGCTTTGCTGGAAGGCACAACGCAGTTCTGTGGACAGTTTTGGTTCCTAGATGTCAGAAAGTATTTTATGAGGACAGTAATACTTCAGGCAGCATTGCAAGTGATGGATAAAAAAAAAAATTACACTAAATAAAAAAAAAAATAATAAATTCCCAGGCTTGTGAATAAGCCAGACTGAAGAAAGATGGACAGCAACTGGCAACTGCTCCACGGTTGAAGTTAAATAACCACTCATTTATCACTGTTTGCCTCTGTGAGTACAAGCCATGGATGGAATTGAGCTAGCAGTCTAAATAAGCTTGATTCTTAATCCAAGTAAGACCAAAACAAAACACAAACAAGCCTTCAATGCCAGCATGTTTAAGGAAAGGTGCAAAGGTACATTCTCCTTTCTGAAGCTGGAGCTTCAAGCTGCCCTCTGAAGTATTACCTGTATGCTCTGTGGCAAGTATGTTTCTGTTGCTCTACAATGCTGAGCAAATCCTTGAGCTTCCTCTTGTGCTTTTAAATGTTCTGCCCAGGTAAAAGGTTGGGAAGACATAAATAGAAGCCGTGTTTTAATACTCCAGTCTGCAGGATATTCATGTCTTGGTGAGGAGGGAACTTCGGGTACAGCAACAGGTAAATGAGGATCCTTACAAAACAGAAATGGCATCAGTCAACCCACGGAAAATTTTTTCAAAAACCTATGCAACTACCTATTTATATTTTAGCTTGGTTAGGTCTTGTCCCATGTTGATATACCTTACCTTTCCTGGTAGGCAGACCAGATACTAGACTATGGCTATTATATGTAACATCTTGGGTTTAGTAGCCTATAAAAAGATAAGTCAAACCTGTTGTTTCCTGCATGTTTTTGTCCAGTTCAGTGCAGCAGCAAAAATGCCTAGCTCATTTTGATCCTAAGGAAGTACTTGCATTAAGTTAAGAGACATACTTAAAAAAGTTTTCGCAAACAGATTTTCTGGATTACAATTTGCACAGAGTTTGACTGTTCATAGGCTAATCAAAGTCACAGTTTATACTCAACTAATTATTTTAGTGAGTAACAGATTCTAATAGAAATATGGCATTATATTGTTTATAAAAGAGCAGAAGAGGGTTCTCATTCACAGGGGTCTTTCCAAAAGTCATAAACTAGGAACAGATAAAAGGGTGAATACTTAAAAAAAAAGACCTTAAGTTTACGAAGACAAGAATTTCCATGCCAAAACAGTCATCCCATTTCATTTCATTTCATTTTCTCTTGGTGACTGTAATGTCAGATGCTTCCTAGAGGATGCAAAAATCCCACTGGGGAGCTCTAGGACAGTTTGTTCTCTTTGACAGGTCATTTTTCTATTCTGCTAAATTAGTTTGAACTTAAGTTTCTGAACCTATAAAACGTTAGATGTTGTCTGCTTAAAACTCTCTTCCAAGGACTAGTTTTCAGGTATTCTTCCTATGTGCCTAGCAAAGTTGTCTTTCTGTAGCTGAATAGAAGAATGCAGGAGATATATCACTTTGAAGAACATCCTTATCTCAACAAAATATAAAACTATGAAACAGGACAATTACAGTAAACACGGTAATGAAACTGGAAGAAGACAACCTCTGTCAACTAGAACTCCAACAGTAGGGATGTCAGGCAGAAGGCTATCTTTTAATAACAGTAAACATCAAGGCAATCTAAGAAATTTTCCTGAACGCTGACATTTTAGTACATTATTTTATATAGAGATGGACCATCAAATATTAAGTTAAACAGTTTCAGCTTTTTTTTTTTTTTTTTTTGTGAACTGAGGACAGCTAGCAGCGTTGCAGAAGCAGTACCATGGTTCCGTACCTCGGCTAGGGCAAGGATGTCGGTTCCTTCAGTGGGCTCTGCTCTCCTGGCAGGCTTATCTTCACAAACAGGCTCTAAAAACTGAATGAAAGAGGAGTGTAAGGTGCAGCACAAAATAAAAACCAGGTTGATAATTTAAAAAAATTATCCCTTGCAAGGAAACATCAAGAGTGACATTAAGCACAGATATGCTGCAAGTACCCTCCCTTCGGTGCGACCAAAAGGCGCCTACACAGCCAAGTGCCAGAGCCTGGTCTGAACCCATGCGGAAACCCAGGGCAA
>NW_010142776.1:0-7459 GCF_000699245.1 Pterocles gutturalis | reverse complement strand
CCCTTCCCACCCAAACCCTTCTGTGATTGCATGGGCTCCAGAAGCTGGGGTGGTAAGACATACTCTCAGGTCCCTCCCTGCAGTCTGAAACTGAACCCTGCACAAGTCCTGACAGAACTCAGACCTTTGTTTTAAGATATTGCGCTGGACTATCAGCCTGACTGTTACTCAAAATGCTAAAATGGCAGAAGCAATGGTGGGCACCGTACCTGCAGAGCTCAGTGCAAACTGACTGGGGGAAAGGGGTGCAAGCTGGGGAGAGGTTTTCAGAGACGGCTGTTCTGGGTTAGGGCTGTGCTGTTCCTCTTTTCTGGAAGCCGCCTGTTTCCCAAAGGTAAATCAGTAGTGGGAGGTGCCTGGATATGGAATAAGATTGATAACAGGGGAAGGAAAGATGCCATTTATGCCAAGTTAGTGCGGGCTCAGCAACAGGGGCAGGAACAGAGCCAGAGACGGCCAAGAAACAGCAGCTCCAGAATACACAGAGGAGGCCATAGGCATACTGCTGTGTTTGGAGGTATCTCGCTGGGCCTTCCCTTCAGCCACCTAGGAAAGGAAAAGGAGGAATGAATCCCAGTTAGACACAGCTATGCTCAAACACCTGGCTGCAGAGCCTCCAGTTCTGAGCACTGACGCGAGACCACGGGGAACTCCTGGGGCCAGCAGCAGGGCCTCCTCTTTCTGCATGTCTGGGGAAGAAACAGCTTGAGGTTCTGCATGCCCGTGGCACCCCTTCCTTTCATGTCCAAAATCACACATTTCCAGATCCAGGGTTTTTCAACTACTGTTTCTAGGCCCCTTGGCTCGCTGCTTTGTGAAGGCAACAAAGCAGTGCATACCTGGGACATTTCTGACGCAATAGATGCGCTGGCACTGTCTCCTTGGAAGCTTAGGGAGGATGAATAAAACAAGTCTTCCTGTCTTTCTGGAGCTGTCTGCTTCAGGTGCATTTGAGACCAAATGGTATTTTCTGCAAACAGAAGGAAAGCAAAAGTCTTACTGTGCTTTTCTTGTGCACCCCTTGGAGTCTAGAGAACAGAAGTCTAGGGAAGCTATTTTAGGAAATGCACTCAGAGGCTGTATGGCTTTGACTTAGAAAATAGATATTAACTCTCCAGTGAACGGCCTGCTGTTTTGTGGGTTTACTTGTGAGGTTGAGCAGACTGCAAAGCCAATTTGCACTGTACTTGAGGACCTTTGGGTCCCAGCTGCCTATGTTGCAAGGGCAGGTATGTAGTATCTCAGATGGGGTGTTTAGGTTGTAGGTGTATCTACTAGTGCTGGGTGTAAGGCTTTTTTATACAGAAGGAGGTAGGTTTAAATATTAATAATTTATTTAATGATAAATGCTAGTTTCTTTGATATCCTTGGAAGCTTTTACAAACATAAAATATTTAAATCTTACTAAGGTCTGTTGCTAAAATGCTAGTGAGATAAAAGAAATACAAGTTAGGATTACATAGTTGCATGTAACAGGATTTTTGTAACTGCTGTGCTTCTGAATCTAGTAACAGGCTGCATCAGGAGCTCCTTATCTAGATCCAAGTAAGTAAGGGCCAAAGGTGAGCACAGGAAATCAGGGGAGGAGGGGAGCCCACACCCTGTAATCCTGGTGCACTGATGTGGTTATTCAGCAACCTATGGATACAGCATATCTGACCGCCCCTTGTGATTTTTTTGCAACTCCTTCATTTGAATGCGGCTTGGAAATAGCTTCATGGTGATTAAGATGAACAGAAGTGTTGCTAAAAGATACAGAAACACTTCTGAGAGCAGATCCAGGCTGGTCCCATAGGTTGGAGAGATCATGGAGACACCGCAGAAGGACAGAACTATCTGCAAGAGCAATGCAACGTAGGACCTTGACATCAACAGGATTTTAATTTCTCTGTGCTGAACTGTTTCTCTGATTCTGTGGTATGATTGATTCTTACCAAGGCATTTGTTGCTCTCAAACATGCCAAGTATCTGGTCACACTTCTCCTTCTGGTTGCCGCTGCTCTCACACGTGCACCACAGGGAGACCTCCACGCTGGAGTTGCTGATGTAGTTGGGTGTCATGGGCGTGCCTGTCCCAAACCCCCAGAGACTGGAATCAGGATTGACTTCACCAAATCAAAGAAGCATCACGAGCCCTGTTATACGGAAGGGAATGCTGCCCTGGAGGCAGACGCCTTCCTTCGCACCATGGCACCCCCCGGGAGAGGCTGGGAGCCCCTGCAGGGGACCCAGCCCTGGTGAATCCATGGGAATTCTGCTGGGCAGTGAGAAAGCGGGGGATGGCTACCCCGGACTCAGGCACTCTGACGGCAAGGGGTAGTGATAACCGAAGCAGGTGCAAGCACTAGACTGAAGGATGTGAAGCATCTGCCAGGACTCGACTGCGGTACTGGCACACGGCAGCAAAAGGTGCTCTGAGCTCTTGTGCAGCTGGCAGCGCCGCGTGGCCAAACGCCTCCTGCCAAGGGGACGCTGCACACCTGCAGTGTGCCCGTCACCCAGAGCTCATTTAGCACAAAACCAGCAGGGACATTGGAAAACCAGAAGGTGTAGTCTAGATTTACAGCTTCTGAGACATTGCTGCTCTTCACAGTGCCTCTTTTGAGCCCCTTTGAAGAAGCACTGGCAGGTTTTCAGTGAATGCTACAACCAGAGGTGACTTTCCTTCCAGCAGCTGGTCGTGCTGCGTTCTGTCGGGCGCTGAGAAGACCGTGTACACCACTTACAAACCATCAGGAGTCTGGAAGTCAGACAGTGAGGGAACGTCACGTTTAATCACTGCTGTGATCGGGATGCGACTCCTGGAGCAGGAATGGCTCTGTCCACACAGGCCCAGAGAGCCGCTCGTCAGGCATTTACAGCACTGTGCACCAGCTGATGATGCAAACACGTGTTTAGAAGCCTCAGGCCAGTGCTGCCAGTTTGGCAGCAGAGGATGGGACAAAGGAGAGCAGTAAATGCCACGGAAGAGTTCTCTCTGGGCTGCACTCACCTCAGAAGCAAGAGGGAGCATTAGCATCAAGTAGGCTAAGGCACATTCATCGGTATACTGAGCACTGTCTCCTGCAGGACAGCAGGATGGTTCTTCACAGCACCAGAGGATGCCTGCAAGCCTGTGGCCTGGAAGCATCTGCCCTGTCTGTTCCTGTGGATATCACTTACCAATCATCCCCATGTACGCCTGCAGGCATGCAGCGTGGTTGTGCTGAGAGCAACCATCTGGAGACGTGTCTGCAGGTTGACAGTTTTGCTGGAAGTCAGCCAGTCGGGATCTGTAGGAAGGAAAATGAGACCATCAGTGCCTACGCTGTTCTCTTCTCCTGGCTCATGTCCGCTGCGGCTGGACCTACTTGCAGATATGGTCATCTAAGCAGGAGTCCAGCAGCCAGAGGCAATTGGGTTTGGTGTTATACTGGAAGGAACAATTGGGAACAATAGTTTTCCGGCGTCGTTCTCCACAAAGTTCATCTTGACATGGACAGAATAGGATCCTTTTGGTGAAATCCTCAGGAACTTTCTCAAAGAAATTCCGTAGCCCTCTGTGGCACTTGCGACGGTCACACGCATCTTCACGTCCCGCTCCCTTGGTGCAGACAGAGGCATAGTCTGTGCGCAGACGAACACACTTCTTGCTCAGATTACAGACATGAGTTGCTTTCAGGCATGGATTTGTTGCATCTCCTGCTAACTGTGAGCCTGTAAAGGCAAAAGAAACCCAAAAGCAATGAAGCAAGTCTCCAGAAGAGACTCTGTGTGGCAGCAGGAGTAGCCTTTACTTGATGGTCAGACTGGGAATATCAAAAGGGACACAACAAATTAGTCCTGCTATGTGCCTGTCGTATGACATCGCAGTTATCCTAGTGACAAAGCCACGGTTTTTACTGGTTCACATTCGGGTGTTTGTTTCAGAGAACGCATCGCTGTGGGTTATTCCCTGTTTCACGGGCCTGGATCTGTGAGTATATTTACACTCGGCAGGAGGGACAAATTTAGGCAAGTATCCAGAGCAGGTGCTCCTCTCATTAAAGGGGCCATAATGTTAATAATGTTCAGCCCCTTAAAAGGTAAGAAGGGGCAGCATTATAGCCCGTAACCATTACACTCCTTACCTGATAGCAGAGCTGCCAGTTTACTGTAATCTGTCTTCCAGTGTTCTTCATTTGCTGGATTCTCATAGGGAGAGGTCTCCAAATGGAAATAACCTGGGAAAGATACAAGATATTTTATACAGTGGGAGAAATGCTTTGTGACCAGCTTTTATTATCATTATTATTATTATTATTACTAGACTTTCTTTTTATTTGTGCCTGGCTGATTCCTCAGGCTGGAGTTCAGAGGTGCTCTGTCTTGCTCAAAGCCAAATGCCAAGAATGGTTCAGCTGGAGATGCTGAAAACAGCATTACATTTTGCCATCAGATTTCCTTTGGCTGGAATTTGGTCTGTGTTGTGATTTGTTCTTTTTTCGCTCAGTACTAGTGAGGAGAAGTGTGCAGTGCAGGCAGTCTTTAGTGGGAGGCCAAGCAGAAGCATCCCACTAAAGCTGGAAAGCAGCCATGTGCTCAAGGATGCCGTTACAGCCTGTGTCATCATCATGTGTCCGCTTCAGTGATGGACAGGCGGGACCATTTTGAGGTGATTTTCACAGTAGTCTCCCCACACAGCACCCAATCCAACTGTCTTAGAGCAGCTATCTGTTTCTTAGGGTCCCTGGCATATTTGAAGGGCTGGTCCCAGACCAGACCAGTTTCCTCTGCTTATCAAACAGGGCAGTAACAACTCCTCTTCACTAGCAGACGTTCCAAAGTGAGCAAGCAGTTTTCTCTGCTTATCAAACCGGGCAGCAGTGACTCTCCCTCACTAGCAGATGTGGTTCCAAGACGATACCTGCAGTGCCGGGAAGTGGCCTTTTGCGGTTGTTTTCAGATGGGGGCAGGTGTGTGCCCTGCTCACCTATGAACCTCATAAATTCACATTATTTCATCTCACCATCTGTCATGCTGGAGTGAATGGTCCAGAAGATGCGTAAGCAGTGCTCCTGCCTCTTCATGCGCCGGTGACACCTGCAGTGCAGCAGAGAGCTGTTTCCGAGGTCCAGCTCTGCGTTCAGACACCGGACCTTGCTGTCGTGGTCCAGGGGAGGGAAGTGAGTCTTGGCCAGGGCACAGCTCTCCAGGACCCTGTAGGTGGCATTGCAGGCAGAGTCCGAGAGGCACTGCTGCTCCGCTGCGATGCAGTCGCTCCTGGGCAGAGCCAGGAGGGCTCCTGGTCAAGCAGGGAGAAGATTGTTGGGGTTACAATCGCAATGAACGCCACACAAGCACCTTGTCACTGTTCTGTGGGCATTCTGTGCTCAGTCAAGACTCCTCTCAAGCAGCAGAACTGGCTGGGGTCTTTCATATGGAGTAGTAAGAAACAAGAGCTGTCCCCACTTAGAAACAAAAGGATGAGCATTAATGTATGACAGAGGTAAAAAAAGGTTAAAGAAAAGTCTCAGAAATAATTTCATTTAATGAAACCTTTTTTTTTTTTTTTATAACCCTTAACTCTTTCAACTTGGCCAGGATCAGGGATGGCTCTTACTTTATGGAGTAGTAAATCCCTGTGGAAACCTTGGCGTTGCTGAGGCCTGCTTTGAAGGAGCTCTTCTTTCTGGGTAATGAAAACCGCAGTGCAGTAAGCACAGAGCAACACCGTACTGTGTGCTGTGAGCCAGTGCTGCTGCCTGGGCTAAAGGATATACTGGTCATTAAGAGATGTACTGAGAAAGCCATTTGTAGGGTGCAGAAACATCTGCTTCACTGAGCTCGGAAACTTAAGAATGTGATTTTTTTTGTATAATAGAAGAAATCCTTAATATAAGATGCAAGTAGTTTAACACAGAAGTGCTGATATCCAATCAGTTTAAGTATATAGAACCCAGCCCTTGAAATCCCTGCGAAAAATGCTGGGATGCAGGCTTGGCCTGACAGCTTTCATCTGTTGGTTGATGGTAAACTCTGACTATATCTCTGTGTGTGCATATTTGCGTAACACAGGCACTGATTTTATATATATATATATATACACACACACATATATATGTACCACCTTATATGCAAGTATTAGATAATCTCAATTTAACAATATAATCTTTAAAACTACACTTTTTTTTTTCAGCTTTTTAAGTTTTTTATATGGACTGTTGTCTCCTAAGGGTGACACTGGGGTGATACCTAGCATTATGTTGTCACAGATAGGTGAATTCAGTCCATAATCTTTCTTCATTTCTGGAGTACATGGATGTGTGTTTACAGTACAAGTACAGCGAAGACCTGTAACAAGACTGTTTGATAATAACATTTACATATAGGCTAGTATGTTCCTTCCCTTCAGGACAATACTGCTTGGCTGGTTTTAGGAAATGACTGTGCTGAGCCATACGTGTACCTTTCATGTTCTTTGGATACGTGATCTTACCAATCATTCTCTCGTTCATCAGTAGTTACTATTTCAGTCTGCCTTCGCTACAGATTAGAAAAAAAATCTTGGTACAGCTCATACTACCTGGTATACTGTGTTCAACACCTAATTTGTTCTCTCACTGCCTTCGCTTTTGCTGGCTTCATCAGTTTATTTTCTATAAGCAGATGGCTGCGTAATTCTATGTGAGTCTGTTTCTCAAACTTTCTACTTCTCCTGCAGCCCAGTAACACTACCTGGGTGTCTCTGTCTCACTTGTACAAATTTATTTGCTTTTCTAACCATTTATTGTACTTTGTTGTTCATCTGGCTGCTATGTGTGACTTTGTAAACTCCCTGAAAAACAACTTTCTCATAAGCAATGCTTTGTGCCCAGCACAGTGGGTTTTGGTTAGGCACTACATCTAGGCACAACCTTAATGAACATTCCGAGTGTGGTGCCATCCTGCAAGGCTGCAGTCAGTGCAAATTCCCACTAACAAATTGGTCCGTTCTCTCCAGTGGCTTTTAGAACCCTAAACTGAGTGAACTGATCTACCCCACCAGACCAAAGTACCATCTCCCCCAGTATCCCATCTCCAACCCTGGCTTGCAGCAGCTGTTGTAAGAAGTTCATAAAAGGTTACATTTTGAAAACTTTAAAGTGATATGGTAATTGCCAGGGTAGAGCAGAGCTGGGTGTAGGTGGGTATGGACTGTGTTTCTACCACAGGCCTGTACCAGATGCTTCAGGTGAAGCTGCTGTAAATCTCAAATTTAGAACAGTCCTCCTCTACAAACATCGTTTAATAGCTGTGCATTGTGTTAAGCCCTATGTGAGATGTTGTTTCAGTTTTTTAAAACCTTGTCTTAGAATTCCGGATAATAATGTGAAAGAATGAGAAAGCTAATTCTTTCCTACACCTCCGGTCTAGGTTGCAGAACACAACAGGCAGGTATCGAAACAGCTCTCCGCAAAGCCAGAGAGAGCTACAGCACGGACCGGCCAGCACGGGCCCG
>NW_010142775.1:0-13686 GCF_000699245.1 Pterocles gutturalis | reverse complement strand
TGTGATTCTGTGATTCTGTGATTTTGTCACTGCCGGCACTGGCAGGCTTTTCTGGTTATAACAGACTTGATTATTGTTTCTGAGAGCACATGGATGGCATTGCAGCAAACATGCAGCACGGTCTGCATTGCCTGGATAGAAGAGGCATTGGGCAGTGGGTTATCCCATTCCTCATATCATTCAAGCTTTGCTGCAGTGATATGTTATTATGTATACTTAATCCAAAGATGGGAGGCTGGAGAAGTCACCAGTGCTGCCACTATTATAGAACAACATCCTAGTAGCCAGTCTCTGGTTAAAGGTAGGTGAGATTGTTCTTTAATAAACCTCATTTTTTTCAGGTTTTTTGTTTTGTTTTGTTTCCCTACTCCAGCGAGCAATGAGCTGCAGCATACAGAACATCAGTTTGAAAATTTGGGCCCTGACAGTGCATGAGTGTTCTCTTACATACCTGAATAAGCCCACTGATTCCAGGTTCCCTGTTTCTGGCCAGATTCTGCCACTTTGACTCATGTCTTTTAACCCTTTATGCTAACACCAGGTATTATTCTGATAGTAATACGTCTACCCAAGTGTTATCTCTTGGTTTTTTTTTTCTCTTCTTCACAAACCTGCCATCTGATGAGGTATCTGTCTCAATGCCTATCAACGTACATCCAGGATAGTCCCCCCTCTTCACCAAAGAAACTTAGCTACCATCACAGTGCCCCAATTTCTCCCTTTCATTACCTTTTTTTATCACAACTTGTAGCCAAGATGGTTAAGTTAAAAACACACAAAAAGGAGAGATTATTTTTTGCCCTTTATCGCTTATGCCTTTAGATAGTTGTTAGTGGAACATTGCTAGAATATTTTCTAATTTATTTCAAGAAACACAGGAGTGTGCTGTTTTTAGGGCCTAGCCCAGTTAAGACTTCATGAGATAGCACACACAGTATATCCAGGGTATTTCGGACAATCACCAGTGCAAGTTCATGTGACACTCACTAACAGATATGTACTGTTATAGTAAGGTCATATATTAAAATGACAAGTTTAGGGTGATGAGTGAGAATTGGGAATTGTTCATGTGCCTTTCAACCAAGTTGTGATTTGTTTTATTAGCTTTATATTTAATTTATTTTGCACATTCTCCTGAGCAATTAGCTGTTGTCCCAGTCTCAAAGGTGAGGCAGTATGCTCCTCTTGCTACATACAGCTCTTGGAAAACTCATGCTGAGAGAGAATTGTGGCCCTGCTTCTTCCCTGCCTCTTTTTGCCAGGACTTGGAGTAGCAGTGGCAAGAGAGATTAGTGGTCTTAATTATACAAACTCATCTGAATTTAGCTACAGAATGCTGGCTTCCAGGAAGGGAAATAAATTTTTTGAACTGGCTTTACATTGACACATCACTCCAGATTAGGTCAGATCCTACTACCCTTGCCTCTGTGTGGCACACTGCTTCTAGATCATGGCAGACTGGGGATAGGCTTTAGCCACAAAAACAACTTACTAAGTGCTACTCTGTCTCTTGTAGTCAACATTTTGAACCTCACAGTTCCTGTTCAACCACTCCATAAGCCTGGAAGTTCCTCCAATGAAGCATGGATATAGTGTCCCTCTTCCCAAGCCAGAACCAGAACCTGTGACTCCCAAGACTGTGGTTACAGCACACAGAGCTAGAGGGAAGAGGGCAGAATTTGTCCAAGGAAGGCATTATACGAATGTTCCCTCAAACAGGGTGAAAATCCATTTTTCACTGCCAAGGAAGCTCATACTGTGAAGTCCAGAGAACCAGATACATATCTGCCTCTCACATTCCCTCTCTGTGGCCCATCAGATGTTCAACACCACCTCCCAAAGCACAGCATAAGGAAACAGCAGTGTTCAGCTGAGACATGAAAAGTAGAGGTGCATGTTCCTTCAGACAATGCCCCAAAGTCCAGGAAAGGTCAGCTATGAGTTTCAGTCTTAGTATTCTCATCAGAAGAAATGCCCCTTTAAGTGCCTTCTCCTGTGGCATTATTCCTGTTGGAAGCTTAGAAAGCTCCTGGCTCGCCTGCTGTGTTGGTGGTCACGTTGCAGGGTCCCATCAACTCCCTGCAGGCAATTTCCCACCTCAGGGGTCTAACAGAATAGGACTGCAACATACTGACCCTTCCATGTCATCTAAGTGCATATGAGAGTTGAGTTAGATTGAGTAAATGTAAGAATCTGGCCTTATAAAAATAACCAAAATAGAGGCAGAAGGTTGCTAAAATAAAGATATAGAGCGAAGAAAGACTATAGTAAGACACACCGAGACATGAAGTGGGAGAGGGGCAGATGGAGACAGAGAGCTTTAGGGGGCTGTGAAGCCCAATACAGATGTGCTCCACTACTTCAAAGGAACTTCCTCCAGGAAGACGACAGACGGACTAAAGAGTAGTCACTGCCATTACACCAGCAATGGCTTTGGCTCTGGGTGAATCCTGTAGGATTGGGCCCTGTGACAATTCGTTTCTTATTTTGTGGGCCTCCAGACTGGTGTGCTAAGTGAAATAGGGTGCCACATTCTTTTAAAGATAAAAAGACTTGTTCAAATTTTACATAATCATAGAATTATTCTTTACAGTGGATTTACATAGACATTGTCAGTGGGGAATTTTCTCGGCAGCTTCAATTACTGTATTTTTATGTGCATTGTCTGGTAGGAGATGTGCTGGATCTCAAATACCTGCTTACCTGATTAATGTGGATTATTCATCTCATTGCAATTACCTGTGAATTTTAGGGTAGCAAACATGTGAGAAGAATCTGTATAAAAGCTGCAGGATTTTTGAAAGGCAAATATTTCCCAAGAATCCCTGTATGCAGGCTGAAACATTTCATTCCTTATGGTGATACTCTCTGCATTACAGCATTTGACTTGATGTAAATGTGATAGTGCTAAGTAATACTGACATGCTGCAGTGAAATGCACTAAAGAACCACACTAGAGAACACCTGGCTATTGAACGGTTTCAAAACGTGAAATCTTTTCATCATTAATTTAGCTCTCAACAAAACTGGCCTCAGATGTCTGTTGTCTTGTTCTTTTTCCTCCTAATTAAAAATGTACAATTTTAGCTGGTCATGCTTGTGAACTAGGTATACTGAATCCTCCAGCAGCACAAATGCGTGGTAATGAACACAGCCTTAACGTTTGGCACCACCTTGCATGTAGCTTGACAACTAGGTCAGGCTGGCAACCAGTTCTAAGCAGTCTGGGAGTAGGTATTAATGTAGTCAAGCTGATCGGGTGGGAATTTGTCTTAATGGGATACATGCTCCTAAATCACTCAGGACTCTGAGTGGCATGGGCAGGCAGATCTCAACTCCTCTGCTCACATGAGGCCAGATGCAAGTGCACTTTGCTGTTTCGGGAGTCATGAAGGTACATCCTGGGATTTCTGTCCACGACTAGCACTTTCTTGAAAAGCCCAGCCTTCCTTTTCATGGACTAGGTGGGTAAGTGGGTACCAGAGGGAAAAGCCCTATGTGGGTATTACCTTCCTGCAAACTAACTTACTTGCCTACAGACAAAAAGCTTTCAGAAAACTATTTTTTGCCTTTTATTTTTAATAGTCAATGTACTTTCACAGTTAGGATTCCTACTAAAAATAAGGAAGATGACACAGAAACATGACCGTACTGCACACGGAGATCACAAAGACAGACTTTGATATCAGCTGAATACTGCTGAAGGGTTTAGAAGTATTCTCCTGAATGATATTTACTGACCTGCTAATTTTCACCAATGACATTCCACAACTCCATGTCAAAACAGACTGAAGGGAGAGTAAAGAGGAGACTGAATCATCTGAGCTACATTTAAAGTTAAACAGGGTTGCTGTTAAGAGCTTTATGATTAGCAAGCAGAGCTATATTGATACATTAAATTGAACATTAACACTAAAAACCCTGTGAGCAGCCTTTTTGTTGCTCTGGGAACATGTACAGCCCATGCCAGCACAGAAAGCAAACACAAAGAGCTTAAGGAAATATCTGCTCACGTGATGTCCTCATTCGCTTAAAAGTTCTCCAGCCACCCTTTTTTTCTTTCTACCACATAAAAGGCATGGTGTCCATCATCTCCCTCTGAAAGCCTTTTTTATCATCAGTGACCATAATCCAGGGTTACTGCTCCCTGACAGTGATGTATTGTATCTCTGCAGTTAACAACAAAATCTCATATAGCCCTCGAAGGACTCAAAGGATTTTCTCTCCTTTTTTGGGCAATGTTTCCATTTACCGTTATGGAGAGATGATGGTGAGGATAAGGTTAGAACTGTACTGATAGGAAACACTCCCCTAGACCTGTTTATCATGTCATCACCAGTTCAGTGTTTTACCTATTTATTCGGTGGCAAATAGTATGCTTGTGCTGTTACCACAGGAAATCTCAGCCTTTTACATATGTATGTGCGAACTGAGTCTGGAGGCTACGAAGTTAGAAAGCTGTAATAGTTCCCATAGTTCCCATGTACTGATCCAGGAGCTAGTCTCAACTTTGAGCCAATAGACTCTATTTCTGTTGTTCCTCAAGGGGACAAGCCAGCGTCTGCCTTTTTGAGAAATCCAGCTCAACTCGTTCCTGAAACACAGTGCCAGACGTGCTGACATGCATTGAGTGAAGTGTTATAATTGAATGGTTTGGACAATTTGAGACTTGAGATGTGATGAATACTTCAGCAGAAATCCTCCTGATACTTTCCCTTCATCTACAAAGAGAGTGGGTGGTTTGATATCTGCATCACTAGTTACCCACCAAACCTTACTGGGAATAATTAACACCTGATCCAAAGACATAGCAGCTATTTCTTTCAAAAAAAAAAAAAAAAACCAAACCCAAAAACAAAAACTAGAGGCAGAAATTAAAATATGCCATTTTTTTATTAACCTGCTGTGCTGTACAGAAAAAATGGAATCAGATTGAGGACCAGATCCCACTCTCATTTATACATGAGAAACTCCACTAAACCCAACAGGAGCCATGCACACATGTGTGGGCAGGATTTTGCTTGTAATCACTGATAGCACCTTTCCTCACAGTTCACATGCAATGTGGTATAAAACTGTCTGAGACTTTCTGTGGTATACTAAAGTGTCAACATGCTGAATTTGGAGGACAGTAAAACAAAAATACAGGTGATTTGATAAACATGCGGAAGGAGAACTGTTTCAGTATGATTTCACTTTGTCTAATTCACTTGTTAATAAGGCCATCCTGAAAGCTTCATCTGTCAATTTGTGTTTAACTGTACTATTGATAGATCTGAAAGGGTTGCCTCCAGCAAAACTTGCACAGTGCTTCTCATTATAAAACTCCAGCTTTATTGCTTAGAATTTTGCCCTGGTTTTAACTGTGCTGAAATGAGCTACCTCAGCTGCCTTTCAAGGGGAGAATTTTGTTGAGAGACTTTTGGGCAGTTGTCTTTCTAATGCATCATCCATTTTTTTTCATTTGTTTCTGTGAACAAGGTAAAGGAAAAATACACTTTACCAAATTAGAAATAAATTTACAACTGTTTTATGGGGAGCTAGCTGTTTGACCTTGGGCAAGGGATTTGCAAGTTGACAGAGAAGCTGCCTTTAGTCAGGTATGGGGCTTTTGTAACCAGCCACTGGGAAAATCCATTTTAATTCCACTGAGTCGTGAGCCCCGAAAAATCTCAGGTTCATCAACACAAAGAATTTCTGAAAATTTTCAAGCAGGTCTTTCTGGAAGCTGATTTGACACACTGGTTACTAAAAAGACAACCAACTTCCAGATCCACAGTTAGAAGCTGCCCCTACCAAGCCGTGCTCCAAACGTTGGTATGTGTGCCTTGCCAGGACCCATGCCACCCATATGCAACTGGGCAAGTAGAGTCTTTCCTTGGCTCCTGCCTTCACCTCCACTACCCCACCTTGCCTCCAGCACCACAACCCTGCCTTGAGCACCACAGGCTGCTCTGTGCTGCTGCCTTTTCCCCACCAAGAATCACAGGAACTTTTTCTAAAGGGAGCCACGGGCAGGGGGGCTTTCAGAAGCTGACTGGATTTTCTAACCATGCCTATTAGTGTGTATCATTCATACTGAAGTAGCTTCACCAGCTCCTGTGAACGTGAAATTCACTGTGAGATAGCCCACAGAGGTTTTAGTTAGCCCTGGGGGTTGTGTATTACTATTTATTATTATTATTATTATTATTACTACTATGGGTGACTGGCAAATTCTTAAAAAGCAGTACTTCACCTGTCCCTATGCAATGTGGCAAGTTTAACTTGAACTGCCCAAGTACCTAGATCCAGAGGTCTTTTCTTCCTTTCCTGGAGGGAGAAGAAGGGGATTGATTAACAGCTGCAGTGCAAGCAGTAGTGAATTCAAAGCTGGGGATGCTCCGACATCCTTCACCCAGGGTCACCACCAGTCAGAGCACTCCCTTGCTGTGGGGGGCATGGGGATCTCCCTCCTCCCTTGGCTGCCAAAACAGAGGATATCCCACAGGTGTCAGGATGGAAAAAAATCCCAGAGATCTTTCAGACATACAAGCCCTTCTTCAGGTCTTGAAGAAAGAGTTCATACGTCAAAAAACTATTTTTAAAATTGGAGTCACTGGTCCAGTTATTCACATGAAGTGGGACAGTGCTAAGGGGACTGTGTGGGAGTACACATACCCAAGTGGAGGCTGGGGCTGTGGGTCGGCCTCAGGCAGAGGAGGAAATTTATCTTGGATCTGCTGGTCCTCAGACTTTTCATATATCTTTCAACTTTCAAGACCTTTTGGGAGAAGGAAATCACCCTAATTCCTTTACAGTTTAGGCTAGATTAGGCCTTTCATACCTGAAATAAAGCCTTTAGCTGTGGGTCAAGTCAGTGAGTGAATACAATGACATGTTTTCCTGTTTTTAATTTTAGGGGAACATTTCACATTCTGTTCAGTCTGAAGTGAAACTTTAGTTCAGCAGTTTTTTGGCTTCATTTCTGAACAGACCCCAAGATTTCTCACCGCATGTCTTGTTTCACACAATGCCCTACATCACTACTGCTTCTTGGTGTCAGATAATGCAGAGCTGGGAGGATAATTTAGGTGACAGCTATTGAACCCAGCATACTTTCTATTAATTACAGTGGTGTGGGAGTATTGGTTTTCCTCTAACTGGGAAAAACTGTATGAAAAGAATACATACCACTGCAGGTCAAATCCCTGTCTTGTCCTGCAAGCTGCACTATGTCATGTGTGTGGAGTTGCACCCACTTACAGAAGGTCTGAATTTGGTCTTGCTTTTTCCCTTTAGTAGCTCACTTTGTGGTCATTTAACAGGAACCTGGCACACATGTAGGAGAGGTGTCACAACATTAGTTACCTGAGATTATTGTAAATGACGTGCCAGCACCTGAAGGAGATGTTCGGATGCATGTCAGATCATCATAATAGATACAGTGTTGTACAAGGCAGCACAAAACCAGATGTATTTATAATTCCTGCAGCTGCAGCCCTGCTATTAGTTAAGTCTAAGAATGGAGCAACTGATAGATTTGTCATAGATGAGTTCTCTCTCTAATAGAAAGAAAGTGATGAAAGGAAATAGATGGTGACTGAAGTTATTGGCAATACAGAGTTTTTAACTACACGTCTTCAATTCAGAGCCTGCCAGATGCATGTGTTTGTCATTTGTTCCTCCCCAAACCACTCAGTGCCCTCTGTGGTACAACCTGATGTGGTGTCACTCTAGTTTCTCAATGAGAAGGGACAGATATCCCTTCCAGAAGTGGTGCAATTACTGATAGACTCCCCAAGGAGAGGGAAGATGTGTAAGGAGCAAGACTGACTTATGCAGTCATAGTGTTGTAGATCTGGGGTACACTGTCCAGACTGGGAAGGGTCCTTCTTGTTGTGTCTGTCTCTGCTGAAATTTTTGAGGGATCAATAAAAGATTTAGACTCTTCACATGACACTCAGAGGTGGTTCAGGGACCCATGAACTGAATTCAGCAGTGAACCAAGGCCCTAGAAACCCTGTAGCCATCTTAGCATCATCCTGCACTGAAACTGTTGTACCACCACAATGCAGAGCTTTTTGCACCATGTTTCATTACTTTCACCCTGTAATCAAGTAACTTCAATAACTGTGAATTCATTTTCCACATTTAAAAGAAACAGAAGAGTAGATGTCTAGAAATTTGGGAGATAACCATTAGGGATCAGCTGCTGAGTCAGGCTCCCAGAGTGAGAGCCGATCACTCAGACCTCATAATGAATATTCAGAGATGGAAATCAGAACACAGACACTGGAGTGGGGTGAGATGATAAGGTAGCTCTGGCATCAGAAAAGCAAGCTGGGGAGAGAGGAAAACTAAACGCATTTTCTTTTCCTGATGATGATGAAGAAACATGGCATCAAAGTGTTGTACGTGACTCAGACGCTAACGACCAAAGCTGTCCAGGGACTGATGCAAGAGCCATGTTGTTCTAAATTGTGGGTTTTGAACACAGAAGCTATCTTATTATAGAAAGTTTTCTGGGAGTCTTCAAGGAAAAGACTATGCAAAGACTACCTATGACCTCCATGCCTTTCAAGACACTTCAAAATGGATGCGCTTCGACTATAACACAATTTTGATGTACTTGCCTTGATCTGTTAATGACAAAAATTGCCATAATTAAGAATCAAAAAACCTACAGCAAGCCACTTGGGAAACAATATTTAGAGGGGGTAAAATTTGTGCTTTTAGATCAAAGTCCTAGTGGAATACTAGAACCTGTTGACAATATCATAGGACCACATGTGAAAGAAATCAATGTGTTTTTTGTTAAAAGGTCTTAGAAAAGTGAAAAATATCCCAGCTGTGTAAGTCTAGAAAAAAGTTGGCATTATTAAGCCCACCTTTTTGTGATTCTTAATGTCTATATGCATAATTCCAACTCAAACATATTCACATTATTAACTTTTATAAGTTTATTAGTCTCTGTGCTAATGAAACCATTCATCCTTTGCAAATGCACATGGCTCCCTAATGAAACTTCAATAGATGGATCAGCAGTTAAGTGAGTACATCCAAATGTTTATGCCAAATTCTGTTTGCTGCAGTGAACAGGGAGACCAAATCTCTTCCAAGCAGATATCTATCCTAACCAACCAACAGATATAATGATGCCACCTATGTAATAAAAACTCCCTTCACCTATGAAGAAACCTATAAGTTATATAGGATACTGGTATTTAAAATATAATTTTCCTTTTGGCTTACCCTGGTATCAGCCAGAGAAATTCCACTTGAAACAACCAATGTAAAAAACTAATATAAAATCTGTCAAAATGAGAGGATAAATCAAACAAAAAAAATTCATAAATATACTACAAAAATATTTTTGAGCAGGAACTCAACAAGAATTCAGTGATGGACATTCATGTACTTATTAGCTGAGTTTTGAAATACAAAACTTATGCTGCTAATTATAATTTTAATACTGTTTTCACCCTTCCATCTCTGTTCTTTGTTTACCTGCCTGCATTTTCCTAATTCAGTTTTCTAGATGGGTGTATATTTAGATGTTAGAGTGGGAAGTAGTTCCATATGACAGAATTCCTTTTCCTTGATGAGTTTGTGGTGTTTTTCCTTTCTGACTCTCAATTCAGAAAGCTGTACCAAAAGGGCACTTCTGAATTTGTGAGTTCTGACATTAGTACTATTAAGTCCCCAGTGCAAACATATGTGTCATGACACTGCAATATTTTGGAATTCTTTTCTTAAAATGAAATGTTTAAGAAATGCACATGATTTGGGACTTCAGGATTCATTTTCAGGAATTCAGAGAAATGAAGTTTTTATTATTATGCCAAGCAAGAGAGAAAAATGCATTTGCTTCTGGACCATATATATTAATTTTTTTCATTATTTTCTACACTGAGGCATAAATGCTGTGCCTGTAGTCAAATATGTATCTGCACAAAACAAACAGAAAACATTCTTAAACCAATGAAGTATTTACTTTTTTAAAGACATTTTAATCCTATTAACGGTAAATTATATTACCTATTGTGAAAGCAGACATGAAAGAAATATCTGAAGCATGCAGTTAATTATGATACCAAGTGAAACATAATATTTATGCTCTCCTTGTGTAGCTGGAACAATTTTTCTTTCACTAACTGTGAGTCATCCACTGATTGAAGTCTTGAAACTGATGATGAGAGAGTTGGCTGGCACATCTGCCATAGACGTTTCATTCTATAGATAATTAATACTAAAAAAAGTCTGGGTTTTATTCTTTTATATTCCCAGTTCTCTATTTTTTAAACAAAACCTCCACCTCCTCCCCTTCCTCCAACATATCTCTCTGTTTAGAGGTTATGTGCTTAAGACTGTTAAAAGACATCAAAGTCTCTGACAAACCTAGGGAATGAAGATTTCACTGAACAAGGGTCTGAACCACAATTTCAGATCAAAGTTGCATTTCCGTGTCAGAACATCAGAAATCTTTGAAGCCTGTATTTTTTATACAGTCCATTTTGGCAAGTGGGCTCAGGACATTGTTTAATGACCCTAGTTTGGAGTCTCCCTCTCTCTCCAGGAGGCTGAAAGTGCTCAGACAGCCATTTCCAATTCCAATACCCTTCTACTGTAAGAGGTTGGTTTTGTCCCATTGTCTTGCTTATTTTTTGCACTTGTTTGTATTAGGTGCTTGCAGTGGCTGTTTAATTAGCAAACTAATGCATTTGGATTTGATTCTTATGGCCTTGATTCTGCATCCCAAACCAGCAGTAAAGTTGTGCATGGCAAGGAATCTTATGTATCGCACCCTCTTTATTTGTCAGTATTCTACTGTATTTATTTTTCCTTTCCTTTTTCTTTCTGTTAGATTTTTCTATTTTATTTTCTTATTCATTCACTTGGCTTCCTTTTTTTTCACTCCCTCTCCTTCCAAAAGGATGTCCTCATCTTACCACTTGCTTCTGAAAAGATTTGCTTTGAAAGTCCATTCATATACACACATCTGAAAAGTTATGAGAAATAAGTCAGAAACATATTCTGCGACTACAGTTACTATCCTCCCCCAAGAAAACTAATTCATCAACTCTTTGAAGCAGCCTGTCTTAATTGCTTAGAAACTAAGAGCTATGGATTTTGTTTGTTAACATAAGTGCCCTGCATAGAAATACCATCTAGTGCTACGAGTAGGAGGGAACCGCTTGGCACTCATGATTCAGTTAGGTTTTTCATTCCAGCCTGAATAATTTTACGGGTTTCAGGTGTTTAAGATCCTATTTTCAGGTCTTTAAAAAAAACCAGTTTCTTCTTTTCTCTTTGTAGCACTACTTTATAAAACTACTTTACATTTATAATCTGGAGTTCCTTGCCATGCATGTTCTGTTCAATCATTTTTTAAAAATCACCTTCTACAGCAACCTATGGCCCTCACTTCAGTTCAGGGGAACTTCCCTTTACTCTCCTGATGGTTCACACCCCAACCATGCATCCAAATATTAGTCTAGGGGTGTATCTCAATCCTATGAAACTGACAAAGGGACAGAGAGCACAGTGTCGGTACATTCTTTCCATTGCCTTTGAACTGGCTGGACACAGCACCAAATGCAACCCATATCAGAGGCCAGCCCCAGCATTTTTTCCTTCCTTGGTATATCAATAACCAGCCAGTTATTGTCTGACTACCTCTTATGCATGGTTACATACATAATAGCCCAACCCCCATGAAGAAAAGAGCCAGTTTCTAAAATGAAATACATTTCAAAAGATACTATAAGAAAATCTGAATGTCTAATATCTCCAAAACAGTTCCAATTTTCCTAATGCATGACTCCACTCACCCTACCTAAATATTCACTGATAATTTTCCTCCATCATTCTTAACTCTGTAAGCTTTTAGGGACAGTTGTCATAAATCAGAATTTTATTGCTTCTGGCTATCACCTCTTTACAATAAAAAAGATGTTATCAGTTAAAAACTAAGAAATGCAGTATGGTCTGAAGAGCACAATTATACAGAATACTATCAAACTACGATATAAGGCCCATGCAAATCCACTACTGTTATCTATTTCATAGAGTACAAAAAGCTAGCAGTAGTAAACGTGCAGCAGTATAAAAAGGCAGTGATAATACAGAAAATAAAACACTCTAATCCCTATTATCAGTTTGCACTAAACGATGGGAATAAACACCCTGTTAAAATTTTGTTCTAGGAATTTACAATAACGTCCTCTTCTTCTTTCTGCTAGTGTGAGTTATTTTGGTATCTCAGTTCAAGTTGCTAGTGGAGGTGACAAGCAAGTGTCAGCAGGTACATACAGGTATGCTAACTGCATATGACAGATATGAAGGACACCAGTAAGTTGCAAAACCCATCCAACTTTTACGGGTTTTGTGATTCCCTTTCAGCAGAATCTGTAAAATCAGCTTTAATCTAAATAACACCTTCAAGAAGTATTTTTTTTTCCTATGCTTCTCAAATTCTCATTTAACAGTTCTCTTTGAAAATTGTCAAGGAATTAGGTCAACATTTAGTGGTAGTGAAAAGCATGACTCAAGTGATGAAATTCACATCTTATGACCCTGCAAGCACCTGCAGAAGAAGGGCATTCCAACCAAAGGTCTTTGTCTGAAAATGGGCAGTAGGAGACAAACTGGTCTCCTCGCTGTATTTTCTCATAGCAGCCTTTCATATAGCTGTGACTATCATAATCACAGACGTTTGTGCTCCACTTCTGCTCTACTGAGCCCCACTCTCTGGCCGTGCAGCTTGCATCCCAGTCAGTCCATGATTCACCCGCAGAAGGGTATGTTTGCAAAAGCCCATGCAAAAAGGAAGGCATGAAAGCAGAGCTAGAAGCACAGACAGACTGGCCCACACAGCCTGACCTGTCTCCTCCTGAACATCTATTGAAACTGATTGATCTAATGCCTTGCATCTGCCAAACTGTCATTCAAGCCAGAGGGGATTTGGATGAAGACAGGGGAAGCATTGTAAAAATTAGTTCGTGCATTAGTTTACTGAGCAAGCTTTTGAAGTCCCAGGTATGGCAAAATTAGCTTATTGGAAAGACTATGCCTGCGACGAAATGGCTTCAGTAGATGGGGGAACAAGAAAGGAAGCGAGGAAGTGCTATTCAAGGAGTTAGTGCCTGAAAGAAAAAAATATCCCAGCTGTCTGCTGCATTGTGTGAACATATACATGCATTTAAATTACTTACATCATTACTTACAGATGTAATTGTGAAATATGTTCTTTTTGCATTCAAAATTAGGGGCAGAACAGATGGTGAAAACTCAGTTTAAGGCAATATGTCCATTAAAATAACCCATACTGTTTGTGTATTATAACAATAGCAGTCTTCAGCATAGCTGAGATTTTTAGCGATGCTAGGTTATGATAGAAATACAAATAGACTGTAGGACAAAATCCAGTATGACTGAAAACTTACCCTGAAAAAAATTTTGCTAATTTCTCTTCAGTTGCTGTCGACAGATGAACCCACCTCTGCATTCCCCTGCCTTTGCAGTATTGACTGCTTTGTACCAATAAGTAAGTGGTAAACTCTCTGGATGTCATGGGCTGGTAAAGCCTTCTCCATATTCAGTTCCCAGGGACTCACAAAGTTTGGAAGTTCCTCTGATGTGGTGATTTTTACCTAAAAGAGTGTATATATTATAAGCATGTATATTTATTTTATATATATATAT
>NW_010142774.1:0-11162 GCF_000699245.1 Pterocles gutturalis | reverse complement strand
ATTGGTGGTACTCCTTCCCCCACTTCCCCCCCCACCCCCGTTACTAAACCCTTGGAGCCAGGGGTGGGGGTGAACTCTCAGCAGTCACTTACAGGAGCCACCACTGCAGCCCCTCCCTTGCTGCCAGCAGAGCTGGAGTCCAGGGAAACCTTTAGCAGCTACTTACAGGAGCCATTACTGTGGACCCTCCCTGCTACCAGACAAACCCACCGCACAAAACCACAACAATAAATTATTCTGCTGGTGAGATATGTTGACTGTCTTGTCCTAAACCAAATCCAGACATAACTTTTGGTTTTGGGGACATGTTACCGATGAAGGAAATTCTTCACTTTTGCATTGAGGAGTTTAGTCATAAATATGAATTCAGATGGGAATCATAGCATTTTTCTTCAATGTGTTCTTTTAGTGGAAAATTACTTTTTCTTCATATGAAAGGATATAAATCCTGTTTTCTAGCTTCAGCCATCACTGCTTGCATTTTCAATAGCCTGCAGTTTTTAAATGAATATGCAGTTTCATTGTGTGGCCTCATATCCACAAAGACCATTTTCCCTTTGGAAGTGCTCTCAAGCTGTCTCACCACATGTGATTTCTTAGAACACAGTGAACTCATGACTTGTGAGTTCCAGCTGCTGGGATCACACCATTCCTGCTATGCTGACTGCTGGCCATTACCCAGTTCATACTGCCTTGACTGCTTTCTGGTGACTGTTGTTGACCAAGGGAGAAAAATTCCTTTTTTTCACATTAGTTGCATGTGTTCACATCCCCATATTGTCTATGCAATATCTGATCAGGGCTTAGAGTACTACGCTTTGGACTTGAAAAACATGGGATAACTACTCAGTTTTGTAAGATGTATCCTTCAACAAACAGTATACTAGGATTTTTGAAGTTTAGTCAATATGGATAGCCTAAAGGCAGATATGGTTCAGATATCTTATAGAATTAAACTGTGCTACTAAGTGTAAGGCCACAACTTATCTGGTGTAAATGAGCGAAGGCCTAGTAATTTGCAAGGGAAGGATGGACTGGTCTAATGAGCATCCATTCAAAACTACTCTCTGCTGCAGGCGATGATAACCAGGTGTAAGAATAGCCATAGGAATGGGAAGCTCCACAGTTTGTAGCTTTTGACCACTTGTCTGTCTGAAATTAAGTTAGAGTGGAAAAGTACAGTGCCAAAGACATCTGCAACAGAAAGTGGGCTCTGGCGGCATTTGCATGCAAGCAGAGTCTGGCCCTGAGGGTACTGCTGGGCATGGCCAAAGGGAGGCTTTGTAGACACACCCAGGGAGACCCTGATTTGCTCTTGGCTTGTGCAGTCTTCAGCAGGTCCCCTGTGTGCTTCTTGTACATTGTGTCTGTTCATTTCTTTGCATAAGGGCTCACTCTATATTTTTAACAAAATGGCTCCCCAGCCTGAGCTGGAAGTGTCAAGTATTTGTCTTTTTGCCTCATCTGAGAGCTTGGCCTTGGTTTTGTGATTTGGAATTAAAGCATGATACCAAAAAAGCAACAAATAATTGTTCAGTTTTGAAGAAGCTACTAGTAGAACAAGAAAATGAAAATGCAGGTTACAAATACATTTTTTTACTTGTAACAAAGTTATAAATACAATTTTTTTCCTGATAGAATCTCCTTAACTTTTAAATGCCTTTTAAACAGCAAAATAAGCCATGAAACACTAAACTTTGCTCTAGCTGCATATTTTTAACCCTCTAATTTTGAGTGAGAAATGCCTTTCACTCCTAATGTAAAAAAAAAAGAACTCTCGGACAAGCATTATTACAGTTACACAGCAATCCAGGAGACAATCAAAGTGGAACGTTCCTAACCTGGAAATCAGAGAGGAAGGGTGCCATGAGCTATGTAAAGTTGCCCGTAATAACAAACGGAAACATTATGTCAGTTGGATATGGGGTTGCTGCTGTTCTTTGCATCCTAATTGAATGAATAAGAGATAATTTTGGTGAGAAGTGGACCTCCACTCATGAGGTGAAAGGCTAGCACAGGAATTCACCCTTCCTTCTTGTGACATGAAAAGGTAACTGCTTGGCATCATTTTGTCTATCAGAGCAAATATTGAATAGATTGGGAGACAGCTTCCAGCTTTTTGAGCATTCAGAGCTTCCTCCTTGGAAGAGGACTGAGGCAGTGAAGGGCCACGGTGTGTGTTCCTGTGTTCTAACAGTCTTCAGGCTGTCCCTGTGACTTTGAGAGTGACCCTTAATTTCTTTGAGTTACAAACTGCAACATGAGGACAGTAACTCTTTCTGGTGTCTTTTACCTTTCTTGCCTACCTAAGGTTTGAACACTTATGAACATGAACCCTGTCTTAGAAGTAATATAGAAAAGTTTAAGTTTTCTTTTTTCTACCATTTTTCTCAATTTGCTCTTCTCATGTCCATACTTTTATTACCTGTGCAATGGAACCTTCATCTGGGTTGCTTTTCACAACTTCTAATTCATTATGAATAAAAACCCTAATAATAGAGAGATCCGCCCACATTTGGGCCAAACAGATGCTTCCTCAATTTTCCGAAATGCTGAGCAACCTTTAATTTCTTTTTTTCCCCGCTTAATTGGGTGTAGTTGATACTTAGAACTACAAGTCTGAACAAAGAGAGTCCTTCAGGACCTGCACAGACAGCTGAAGCAACCTCTTGAGAGCTAGCAGCAAATAATGTTGGCAGTTTTGTGGAAATGTTTTTTTAAAGATGTATGGCAAAGAATAATTTATGGAGATTTAAGGTGTTATAATTTCTTGAGAATAATTGGTTAGGGACAGAGGGCAAAGTGATTACTATTCTGTTTTATTTCAGTTCGTGCTTCTTAAGTGATACTCAGGATTGGGAAGTTTTTGGTGTCTCAGAGTCCTGAATCCACTGTGAATTGCTGTTTGCTTTTCAGCTACTAGCTGTTAACTATCTTTTTTCCTCTACTGGAAAGCCATAAGCATGTGGTGTGGTCTTTTCTGTGGCTATTTGAGCAGAAGGAATAGTGAAGCAGTTGTCTGGGAAGCCAGCAGATCTCGAGAGCTTGTCCTGGGTGGCTGCAGGAATGGCTGTGTGGCCTGGCACACCATTTGCCCCCTATGAAAATTTTAAGTCCTACCTAACCAGTTATGTGCAAAGGAGCTGTGAACTTTCATTGATTAATGACCACAAAATGAACAAGTATGTTGCTGCCAGGGTGCAGGAAGGGCAGGCAGCTTGCTGAGGGCCTTGGACCAGAGAGCAATGGTGGCTCCCTGCGTGGGTGGCAGAAGGACAGGGCCTGGCAGCCAGGTCCTGTCCCACCCCCCAGCCAGGAGCAGGGCAGCTGGGGAGGGCACTGGGGTCAGCCCCAGCCCTGGGCATATGGCACCTCCCTGGGGACAGGGATGGGCTGAGGCTGGGCCAGGATGGCTGGCTTGGTGGGGCCCATGGCCAGGCAGGGCAGGGCTGTGGGAAGCTGGAGGCTGGCCCTGCTGCAGTGTCCCTGGGGCAAGAGCTGATGGCCCTGGGGCTGAAAGGGAGTCCTGGGCTGTGGGCAGGGTGAGGGGAGCTCCAGAGCATGGGCAGGGACACTCTGGCCTGACAGTGGCCTCAGGGCTCTGACAGTTGATACATAAAAGTTTAATTATTGTTAGATGGAAGTAAAGGGTGCTTAGAAAACCTCATCTGGCTAATCTTCAGTCCTAAATGGGGTGAGGCAGTGGTTGAAGACATGGTGATCTGTGAGGAGGTGGCTCCAGGCTGGTGACAGACAGTGGAGCAAGGTAGTGGTGACTCCTGTTGTGTGATGGCTAATTACATGTTGGAAGAGGTGAGAAGAGCCACCTGGAGATAGTTTCCTCTTCTGATAGTTTTTTTTATCAGATAAAGTATTTTTAAGGCTAATAAGCCTTTTACGTTTGACATTTCTCAGTTAAAGAGCTTCCTTGTTTCCACTCTGTGACAGCTGTCTGTATCACCTGTATCACACAGCCGCTCATTTTTATATTTTTTCACCTACTTTTTGAAACAGAAGAAAGACAAGGTCACAGAGAAGAGAGCAGGTGCGTGTGATGTGGTGCCTTAAAAAAACATAGTCTACGGAATGGTAGCATGTTAACAATCTCTGTTGCCTTTTTTATTCAAATTATCTTGCTTTCTTTCTCTTAGTTTTATTTATTGAGGAATGAGGTTGTGACTGGCATTAGAGAGATTTCTTCAGCTGTGGCTAAGAAGTCATGCTGAAATAATCTCGTGATTTGCAAAGTAGGTGGGTGCCGATCTCTGGCCCACCAGGATCAGGATGGCGCAATGAAACACACCAAACGCACTCCAGTTTGCTGAAGGGGGACATTGCCGAGAGCAAAAGCCCCTGTCCTGTATGCAAGCTCCCAATTTATTACCCAGGATTACACAACCTCAGTTTTGCTTTTACATTCTACTGACCTTCAGGTTTTGTCTGTTTTCCACTACATGGTGTTTTGAACCTGCTGCTTCTCACGCTTGCAGTAGTGCTTTCTGCAGTGTTGCCTCACTTTTCCACAATCATTCTCTAACCTGACGGTCAGTTTACATTTTTTGCTAACCACGAGTTCTTTATTCCCACAGGTGGGTTTGAAGAACTCAGAATGGTAGAATAATTATTCTTTTCTTTCTCAGCAAACTTTTCAAAGTTTTTCCTCAAAGCCAGCTTCCTCAAAATACTCTGTTTCTGATAATACAAGCCAACCGTAAGTCTTGGAGAAAAAAAGGTATGTTTTGCTACTAGAATAGTTCAATGCAGCCAGATTTTACTGATCAGCTTGGGCTATTCATCTGCATCTAATGAATTTATGTCTCTGTGTGCCTTATAGTGAGATGGCTGTGAGCATGCTCCTTATTGATTTCCAAAAGCTATTATCAACCTGAACCCAGCCACAAGCAGTTTGTTCGGTGATTAGAATTTTTGTTCTGGTTTTGTTCCTCTGTACTTTTCATGGTATAGTGCCTCCTGTAACAGCTACAAATTTTGCTTCCAAAATATTTCATTAAAAAGCCTAATAAATTAAGGATTTTGTGGCCCATTATGTTGTATCCCACTCTCATAGCAACACTATTTGGTGAAAATATGATTAGGTCCTAATGGCACAGTACAAAACTCACTGAAATAATTTGTGGTAGTGCAAATACAGCAAAAACATTTGTTTTGAAAGACTACACCCTTTCGCTTCAATACAGTAAGAAATCTCTTGTCTAAGGTAATTAGAATATAATAGGTCAGCTGTTTATGAAATGAACACATGCTCATCTATGCTATCAATAGCCACCGAACAAAATTATTACGTCTATATAAATCATTTAGTTCCACATAATAGAAACAAATAATTACTACTCAGCATTGTCAAAAGAGTAAAGCTTCATGCCCTTAAAAGACACCAGCTCTGCCTCGACATTCTTTAATGATAAATGAGCCTCATTTCAGCATTTGTTGAGCTACAGGAGACCTTTTTCCTGTGACATTGTTCTATTCCACTGTCATTATTTCTTAATTATCTCTGTCATCTCTAGTTTGGAGCTTGGTATGTGTTACTGGACAAATTCAGCTTTGGCTTAAGTGGGTACCATGCCATTTACCCACAACAGGAATTATGCCCATTTGTGTCAGGACTGAGCTTAATTCTTAGCTCTTAACCAGTGGCTCATGATTCACTTTCCTTGTTCACAGCAGATGCTGGAAAATGAACTCAGAAAACTAACTTTTACAGTGGGAAGATGCCATTCAATACACATCTGTGGATCGGCCGCATCCTGCTGTCTTCCTCCTCTCCTTCCTACCTGCCCTTATTCTGCTGGGGAAAAATGAGAGCTGCCCTAGCAGGGTATCTGACATGTCTTACAAGGCAGGTTTGCTATTTGCACAGTGAGATATGTTCTTTGAAGGTCTGATGGTGGCAGCAGAAATGCGGTACTCCTTGGCCGTCCTCAACCAAAGTGGTCCCCTTAGGTAATTGAAAATTAATCATATTCTTCCTGCTATGCTCAAGTCTTTTTGCATATTAACAATTGCTGCATAATACTTTGGCTAGACCATGGGACCATAGTAATGTGCCCAATCATAAGGTGATATATCATATGCTGATTCTGAAAGAGCCTGTTTCCCACCTAGGTCATGGTAAATACATTCTGTTAGGCTTAGAAGGATGTTTTCTATTCTCTAATAATTTGTAATTTAATGTTTTTCAGTGAGAGAAAGGAACTAATCTCTGGTAATTGACACAACTTCAATTTTGCATAATCAGTCTTTTCAGGGATTTCTTCATAGTCCTTAATCACTGCTCTCCCTTTAGTTTACAGTCAGGGGAAAAAGCCAGAAACAATGCTCAAAGACAATGTGTTAGCACCATGCAAAGACCTGTTTATGGGGTCTTTCATTAGCAAGCAGAGTGTTGTTGCTTCTTATTGAAGAATTTGGTAGGGATGGGGGCTGGCAGTGTGCATGGCTTCTGAGAAGGGATGGGAAGGGAGCACATAGGGCTGTGGCATCAGTTTTTCCTCCAGCACTGACTGACAAAATGAGCAAGTCTGGTGCACTGGAAGGAGTGTGGTGCACTTCTTTGAAGGGTTGTTTGTTTTTTTTTCCTTTCACTTGGCCTGAGGGAAGTCAGATTTCCTGGTGGACTCCTCCTTATACAATAGTTGTGTGTTTGCAAATGGCATCGATAAATGCCAGGAATGCTGATTCCTTCCACCCCAAACTCTGGTTACCAATCTTGAATTCATTATCATATAACGAAGTACAGTATTTACAAATTTCTTGATCTAGTGTGCGAGCACATAGGAAACTGACAGCAGCAGAACCTGCCTAGAGGTCATAGCTGTTCAAAATTGTGAAGGCTATATCAGTGCTGTTTTATTTTAAGTGCACTATATATATTTATATATAGTATAAATACATGTACAGAAAAAAAAAATATTTTTTCAGGTTTTTTTGAATATACTGTCACATTGGCCCAACAAACTGACAGGAGACTTGTGATGTACACACAGATGCAGGGATGAATCAGGATATAGGACAGTATACCCATAGTAACAACTCAAGCATGTAAATCAGCATGTTTCAAATGTGGCTGAATCATGAACATTCTTATCAAGATTTCATATCAGGATTTCCAACTTGTCATTCAATCATTGAGCATATATATGAACAGTATTTAAATAAATAAAGGCGGAAAGTTAAAGGGGTGGGAGCAGAGCCAAACATTCTTGCTAGTACAACTGTGTCTCTAAAACACGTGGGGCACTAACTCTGACAGGCAGCTTCTCTTGATATCTGCTCTCTGTGTCCTTTCAGGAAGATGTCATAATATGTATTTCATTCACAAAATACCTATCTCAGAAGGAACATGACAGAGTTGTAGAAGATGCTTTACCATTTCAACGCCCTTTAAGAAAACCTATACTTGCAAAATGGCACTCAGACATTTTTTCAGAATTAGTTGTCACAAGTACTATTTCTCTTAAAAATGTGAGCTTTTCCCAAATGGTTTACAATGCACACACTCAATATAATGATAAAATGATACAAGCATGATGTGAATCAGTCATATATTAACTGACTGAGAGAACAAACCTCTAGAGTACTCTAATCACAGTATCCTCCCATTCCCCGTAAGATTCAGAAATCAAGGGTAAAGTCACTGCCAAATGACTGAACATTGAGTGTTTAGTGTTCCTTTCTTAACAGTGAATGATGCCCTTAGGGAGAAAACTCCGAGAAGATGAACTTTAAAAATGCAGGTTTTAAAGCAAAAGGAGAAAAAATTAAAAGCAAGACTTTATATAAACTTAAAAGCTTTTACATGAATTCTGCATCTGGCACTGTAGGCATCAATTTCTCCTCCCGGTCAAGATAAAAATATGGCCAAACACTTCTCCATGTCTAGTCATCATTTGATTTAACAGGAAGAAGCCCACAAAGAATCCACTTGTAGGTCTGGTTGTGAGACTGGTACTATATTCAGGTTTTCATGAGGTATTGAGGTTTTGCTCTATTCCAGAGCATCCTAAAAGCTTTTTAAAAACACATTAACAGATTGTGACTCCATTGTGCCAGTCCATCAGCTAGAGATCAGCTAGAAATCACAGCTCATGAGTGCTTAAGACCTAGGCCTATAAAAGAAGATAGTAGCAATTTATGGGTAGGATTCATCTTACCTACATTTAGATATATGTATCTCAACTGTCATGCATTTATAGCTTATGGACAGAAGTGATTAATATATAGTGATTTTCTGAGCCCTCTTACTTGTTTACCTTAAAATAAGATAAACTCATCCGCTAGCATACCCATTCTGCTCCATTGACTGTGAAGGGATGATGAGCTCAGACAGGCACATGAATCCCAGTGCAGGACAAGAAGTCCAATGCTGTGATTTACAGTTTAATCCTTCTAAGATAATGGCATCTGTAGACAGCATCAAGATGGTTCAGTATACCATAAAACTACAGAACCAAGAGGTTCTGGGGAAAGTGATTCCCCTTTCACTAGCCTCCCAGTTCCTCACACAGTCTGATTTTATAGTGGTGCTTGTATTTGTTCCCTGATGAACATCATCCGTGATGGAAGCCACAGGCTGACATAGTCCTGAAGTCCCCTTGCACAACCTCCTCCTTCAGCTACTCATCTTCTGGCAAGTCAGAACCCTTCCACTGTCCTCCTGCACGCAGTGTCTGCTTTGACAGACTGCCACAGAAAGGCAGAAGAATAGCTGCTTGGTGGTAGGGCTGGAAATGGAATGAGAATGGGACTTATCTGGGGGGGAGGACCAAAACAATTTACGTTTTCCCTGCCTAACTTGCCTTTCTCTGGAGCAACCATGCCTCAGTTCTGGAGAGTGTGACTGGAACTTGAAAGAATATGCAGAAGCTCCATTGTGGGTCATAAGATTGTTATAGCAACTAGATTATTAAGTACTAATATGGTATTTGCATACTGCCCATGCTCACCAGGAAACAGACGCTCTCTAAGTTGCTTGAGTGATCTAATGAAGGAGAAAGCATGGTTGGATAGGCCCATCATTCAAGAGCAGGGCTTGGTCTCTTACAAAACATGATTGAGACCACATACTTTCTAAAGCTTCCTGGCAGTGACTCGCTGTTTGTTGATTCATGCAGGTTTCGTGAGCCTAACAGCCAAAAATAAATAGATTTCCTGCATATGCATGGACCCACACGGGCAGCATATGTTAACAACTGGCAGTGATGAGATGTGTAGAGAGCACACTGTTTATATAGTGGCTTTGCAATTACAGCCCTTGCTCACTAAGGGGAACTGTCTTCTTTGGGAGTCCCTTTTCCGTGAACTTTTCCAATGATAAGTTGGAAATCCTGATATGAAATCTTGATAAGAATGTTCATGATTCAGCCACATTTGAAACATGCTGATTTACATGCTTGAGTTGTTACTATGGGTATACTGTCCTATATCCTGATCCATCCCTGTATCTGTGTATACATCACAAGAGTGCCATCACTGTGTTGGGCCAATGTGACAGCATATTCAAAAAACCTGAAAAAAATCAATTTTTTCCCCTACATATATTTATACTATATTTTATTCTAGGTGTTGCATAGCAGTATGTTAGAGCAGTATGTTAGAACTAGAAATTCCTTAGTCTGCTAAGCTACCTGAATGACAGCAGAGTTTGGACTGAAGACGAAAACTGACACACAAAGCTTATTGATGGATCCAGCTGGTATTGCTGAGTGGTTATACAGAATTACTTATAATGACTATAGATGTGTCCTCTAAGAAGTGGAAAATATCTTCAAAGAATGAACTTGCATAGGTTGGACTGGAACAGCCTTAATAAAAGAATAAAATAAATGTGTGAGTCTGCACACTTGTAGATGCACTTGTATATATGTTATACACTTTGTGTATGCGGTACAAACCAAAATAGTAATTATCTTTGTAGCAATTTTTCCACATCATAAATAAGGTAACATTATATCATCTGAGCTCACTAGACAATTGCCACTAGACAATAAGACTGGGACCTAGTGAATTTTGAATTGGTGTTTTTTTTGTGGAAGTGATGGTGAAACTCATGAACTGAAAGTGGTTTTCATGGGAAAATCAGCATGCAGACACAATGGAGACTGACATCTAAGGAATATATTATAAAATGTTTAGAAAAACTTGCAGTACACAGTGTTTATGTGATATTTGGTGAACAAATCTGATGAAAATAAAGTGTATAATAAAGACCAACATGAATATGAGTTTTAGTCAGTCAGCTACTTGAGTGGTGAAAATTACCAACTGGAAGAGGTTCTTCAGGGGAACTAAGGAGAAACATTTGAAAAGATAGAATCAAAGAAAAGGTACAGGTAAACTGAGGAAATAAAAGATAAATGAATGCATAAAGTTTTGCCTGCTCTGACTAGTAAAAAACCCAAAACATCAAAATAAAAAGCAAACAGTGCTTAAAAGGTAGTTATAAGACAGGAAATAAAGTAGAAAGCCAGGACAGAAGACGAAGCTGAAATTGACACTGTGTATTGATTAGAGAGAGAATTAGTGAAGTGGGCCATTAAAGTTGATAGGCACTTGGTTTTGATTCAAGAGCTGGTGGCACATCATATTTATTACAGTATGATGATGGAGAGAGTTTGGGGCTACATTCTGTTGGCAGGGGATTTCTAACTCATTCATTTTGGTTGGCAGTACCAGAGAGCTTTCACTCTTACCCACACTTAGTAAAAGGGTATGCTGAGGAGGGATCATAATTTTCTGGTTTTATCAATCACCTCAACCAAATGATCTGTACGTCTTTTGGCTGGGAGCAATGTTAGCCTGTACCAGAGATGACCTGGTTCCTTTGAAACACAAACTCGGAATGCACGTCTATACTATCCCAATAAAACAGGGTGTATGCCTACAGTTTTGGATGATTTTTAATACAGATTAAAATACTATACACAATGATGCATTCAACGCTTTTAAAAATACAATAATACAGCACTTTGAAGCATGAATTTTGTTTAATCTCAGTTGAGTAGAACCATGATGGTCTATGGTTGATAGGAAGCTTGTTGAACAGTAAGAATTCAATTAGCATTCAAGATGGACATCTCATTTTAACTGTTGTAGAGAGAGATACATACATATTATTTATATATATGCATATAATATATATA
>NW_010142773.1:0-6455 GCF_000699245.1 Pterocles gutturalis | reverse complement strand
ACTTGACTGTGGTCAAGTGCTGCCTAATGTTATTAACCATGTGTGGGCTTGTTTCCTGATACACTTTTTTCTCTTCCTCATCTAATAAACTTGTATCACAGAAGTTACATCAAGCATACAAAAGATGCAGATATGATCAATGACTGTCCTCCATGGACAATTAATGGCACTCCCCTCAATATGATTGAACCTGGTAGCTCTGAAAAGTACCTGGGCCTGTGTATTGGCCCATAGACTGGAATATCAAACCAGAACTGCTGGAAAAAGTGAAGGGGTTGTTACAATGGATTGGGAAGGCTTCACTGAAGACATTTCAGAGGTTTAACATCTTGAAAGGGTATACTATTCCATGATTGGTTTACTTAGCAGGCCAGGCAGACATAAAAGCTACATACCTGGAAACCCTTGATTTGGCAGTTTGAGCTGCCGTCAAGGAATGGCTACATGTACTGATGTGTACCTGTGACACCATCCTGTGTTCCAGCACTTGGGATGGAGGTCTGGCTGTTACCAGACTCTGAGAGCTGATCCCTAGTGTACGTGCTCAAAGATGACACAGAATTGCCCAGTCTTCAGATGAGACAGTAAGAGCGGTTGTCCAGCAAAAGGGTACTGAGAAAGAATTTGAAAGATTATGGATTGCAGCCAGAGGAGATAAGGATAAAATTCCATCTGTTTGGGACCCTAAAGCGGTCATGGTGATTTCAGAGGAAGTAGGAAATGAGGAACCAGTCTTGGAATGGGAGGTACCCACTCCAGAATTTATTTTTCTGAGGCCCTTTAACTGGCAAAACCAGGAATTTGTGAATTGGACCAAACTGCTATCCCAGGACCATGGAATTTCCAACTTTGAGAAGGATACAATCAGTAACAACGGGATTGAGTATTACAGAGGCATTCCCCACAGAAAGCTCATCATGGTGTTACAGCTAAGAGCCAATGTCTACCCCACAAGAGCATTTCTGGCAAGGGGCAAATGAGCCTCAAATCTTGTCAGGCAGAGAATGGGACGTGCTTGCATATTATTGGATGCTGCCCTGCAATGCAAGACACTAGGATTAAGAGACATAACCAGCTATGTGAACTGTTGGCAGATGAAGACAAAAAGAAAGATTGGGTAGTTCCAGGAGCTGCTGCTTAAAGACAAACAAAGTGAGTTATGCAAACTAGACCTGGTATTTGTTAGAGGAGATCAAGCCCTTGTAGTTGACATCACAGTTAGGTGTAAGAGTAAATCAACATCTTTGGCGGATGCGGTAGCAGAGAAAATAAAGAAATGCCAGCATCTTAAAGATCAAGTTCAAAAACTGATGAATGCTGCTACTACTGAATTTATATGATCTTCTTTAGGAGCATATAACAAGTGGTATCAAGGCAGTTATGAATTGTTAGTAGAACTAGGACTCTCCACAGTTCCCAATGGGAAAAGGTCACTCATTGTCTATCAAGATGGATACTATTTACCTCAGTAGATATTGTATGTGTATTTTCTAGCCAAGCACGGGCTATTTTAAGATCTTAATGATAACGAATTGGAATTGTATGAACTACTGAATTGTAAATAAACTGATTATTTCATTCTTTTTGTCTATCTAAGGTGGGAGCTGGGCTCCCAGGAGTACCGAAGGGCAAGAGGCAGAAGGGCGAGCGAGACACGATAGGGTATTGATAGTATGTAGGGGCAGTAAGTAGCTCGGAGTCTTGGCATGTCATCTATCCTGCTAGAAGACATTAATCATCTGTCTTTACCTAAGTGGATGGGCCACCTTTAGTTAACCTGGAAAAGGGACATGTATAATTTTATATATGTTTGATAAATAGCAACTGTAATATATGAGATGCCACAACTTCCATAGAATTTCATGCCTCACGTGAGACCAGATTCCTAGTTTTTAAGTGTGAATGGTGTTTTGAACAAGTGTATGTTCAAATATTATCAGGCTCTGCAAATTCTATTCTTAGACATGCTAAAGATATTTCTCTGAGTGTTTTATTATTTAGTTGTTAAATAATTAAAAATGACATCTTGGCAAGTTTCATCATGGTGAAGGCTTATCTACAATGAATCTGCACCTTTGTTGCAGGTTTCTGATTGCTGAGGACAAATCTCTTTGGGAACTGCCATGAATGTGAAGGTATTGAATATGGTGCATTGCTAAGCCTAAGCCACATTCATCAAGGGCTAAACATTGGTTTTGTTTTGGTTTGGTTTTTTCCCCTGTCATGTAATTTTCCTTGATTTATCCAAATCTCTTCTCCATCTGGCTACTTTTGCGCAAGGAAGAGTAGTGTAACTTGGATGAACATGAAGAAGGGAAAATTAGACCAATAAAAACCACAACTCAAATTTAGTACCTCCAGTGTACAAGCAGTTATGCTGCCTGTTGTGTGCATTCGGTGAACACACTTTCCTTCAACATACATATTGTATTCAGGCTTGAGTGACTAAGCATTGTAACTCTGGCTGGATAGTGAAACAGTTGAAAACTGAACTTTTTTTTTTAATTAAAAATTAACATATCCACTGATATGTTAGTTTAAGAATATCTAAAATTTCTTTAGTTAATGTCTTAGGTGAAGTCTGTGATGCTATTTTTTGGAGCATTGAGGGTGGTTTTTGGTTTGTTTTTTTGTTAGCAAGTAATTTGAATAATTGCCCAAAAGAGTTTCCAGGAGAATTTTTTTATTAGTGATTTAAGTATTTGTTAGTGATTTGCCCATGTCAGTGAAATGTTTTGAAGGAATTTCTATGCCCTTGACCATTTAGGAGGGAGGCCTTCAAGTAAATCAAGACAACATCCCAGAAAACAAGAAATGTTAACAGAAAGGAAAAATAACTTCAAACACATTCATAAAGTTTTATCTGTGTGTAAATTAGGATTGTGTTCTTAACTGGTTCTTTGTTGGCATATGTTTTTTTCCCTTAATGTTAGACAAGATGTCAATTTAATGCTAAATACATACCTGTTCTTTCCCACAACAACCCCAAAATTTAATGCAACAAAGTCCAAGTCTTCAGTCATCCAGGAGAAAAGAAGCATATTTTTGGCTAATTATTTATATCACAACACTTTATAATCAGTCACTTTTATTTAAAAATGTTTAGTTCTTTTGCTTGATCAAAGATTTTATTTTTTTTTTTCCTCTGGTCGGTTTAATGGCATAATACTATTTTTTCTGGTAGTCTGAAGCTGCCTAATAATCCATAGTAAAATGGAAATAATTTTGCAAATCTGTCCCTTACAGGTGATCACCGTTGCTTGCGAGCATGTTAAAAAGAGGGAATCTTGTATGTTTTAGTTTCAGTATACCTCTAAGCTTTTCTTTTAAAGCTACTGTTTCTTTCATCCTGATGTATTACTAAGAGCTGTTAGCTTGGAAAGAAATGTGTAATGTTGGTGTTCTTTTGAATTAGTGTTTCTGTGAATATTGTACCTCAAAGTCATGTTTATTAGTGTTATGATAACACTTTTTAAAGTAAAAATTTTAGACTGTTACAAGATGAAGTTCATTTTATTAATGTTTTTTTATTTTGATTTGAATTACCAAATTTTGTCAAAACCGGAGTAAACTCTGTCAAAGCTTGAGACCACTAGATTTTTGGAATGACATCTTTCCCGGACTGGTTGACTTCTGGGTTATGTTTTGAGTCTTCAGAACCTGAATGTTGCAACATTGGACTTGAGCACAAAATAGTTTAAGATGCTTGCACTGTCAAAATGTAAAAGAGATGGTCAGACACCATTCTTCCTTATTTCTGCTAGTATGACAGCTTTGTGTCATTTTTGTCCTAAGAGTCAGGGTCATGTTTTGCTGATCTTTTGATCTTCCTCAGCTTTTGCATAGTACTAGTGCCTGTTTTAGTGAAACCAACTGCATAATAACAGACTGTTCATGTGGTCTGGCTGCTGGTCTTGACAGCATTGGCTTTTCTGCAAGCAGATCGGCAAAGTCATTGCATTGAATCTGCTCAGAAACATGTACGATGTGCAGCATCTGCCTTTCTTTAAAGATCTGCTAAAGCTATTTAAGTAGTTTTGCTGCAAGCCTTACTGTGAGGAAAATTGCTTATCTATCTGTCCTATCCAGCTAAGTTTATTTTAACCTCTGCAATGTTTTTTAGTTACTGCTGATGATTGTTGCCACTTCATATTGAACTCTTAAGTTTTGGCATTCCATGTGATTTGAGAGTGAAGTTCAGCCCTCTCAAAGGTAGAGGGATCAAGGTGTGCTCAGAGTCTCCCTCACCTGCACACAGGCAGTAAGGTTTATTGGAAAGTGCAGTTTTGTGTTCTTGCAGGCTGAACCCAACCTTAAAGTCACTTTCTTCTTTCATGCACTCCCAAAAGTTTCTTCACTCAGCTGCTGGTATAGATTTAGACAAAATCAACATTATGGACAGCTTTTCTGATAAAGATATGCTTGGTAGGACTATGAGCAAAGAACTACAATGCCTTTCTCCACCCCCAGAGAAGAAAGTGGTTAATACTAACTTTGTAACGCTGGCCTACAGTGTGAGGGAGCAATACAGCGGTGGTATATATGTCCAAGTTAGTCATCTGTAGACGTTCAGATCCATGAAAATTAATAGAGACCTCTTATCCATTACACCAAAATGGACAGGGTTTTTTTTTGAAGGTGATCGCTGTTAAATAGGGAAGTACTCCCATAAAGTAGAAGTGAAATTTTTGAGCTCAGATTTGTATTTTACTGAATCTTGAGGCTGTATACTAGTATGTGTTGTGTTGAACCTAGCTTTTGGTTCCCATGTGGTTTTACCTCTGCGTGTTTTGAGTAGCATTTGGATGCTAATTTAATTTTTTTTAAATTTTATTTGTTTTATTTGTAATTTCTGTGTCTTTGGGACTTTTCATGGGATTTGACTTCTGTGTTTGATTTCTGGACTCGAAGGTTAGTTCTGATGGACCCTTACTTTCCTCAGTCTTTCTGTCGTCATGTATCTGAACGACACACTGTCAACTGATTCCTTACAGTGAACTGTAAGAAACATTCTGTTTGAATAATGTCCAAATCGTAGTCATAACCGATGTGCAGCTGAATGTTTGAGGCAGATACTCTTAAATTATCAGCAAAGCAAACACCTACTATCAGTTTCTTTAGCACAAAGAGCTTTGTATGTTTTGGGGTCAACATCCATTATTGGATCTTGGGATGCTGATCCGTCACTTCTTGTTCAGAGTGCTTTCTTTGTGTTTATGGTTTACAGTGAAGTCTTCCTATGCTTGTTAAATAAGATTCTATTAAGTGAATTGCTTGCTTTCCCATCTTTTTCCTTCTTTTCCCCACACATAAAAGACCCTGACTTTAAAAACATCAGTGATCAGCTGCTTAAAACCAATTAACTTCACATTGCGTGAAAATCACGATGTGGTTCTGTTCCAGCCCACTTTCCTCTTGAAAGTTGCTAGCTGGTTTGCGTGGGTAAGATGGAGGTGTATGGAAACTGTTGTCACTTGAGTAATTTTAATCTACTTGATTTAATCTTTTGTTATATAGAGCTGTACATGCTTTGCATCATGGTTTAAGACCTCTGTATGATTTAGAAAATCACTATTTTGGTGAAAAGTCATCTTCATAAGTGAAGTACTCTGCAGCGGTTATGGAGAAAGTAATCTGGGGAGAAACGGAACTATGTGGATGCTGAAATAGTCCCACAGTAGATGGTTTTGGCATCTGCATGAGCATTTTGTTTATGTAAAGCCAGCAACAGGAGGTGTTTGAGTAGCTGTTTATAGTTTGTATAGTAAGCTTGTGTGCTGGATTTTATCATGTGGCAATGAGACATCCTTTTTCTGATCTGGAAGCTAGTGTTGGTGTTAATGTTGACTTCTAGTATTTTCTGGTTTAGTTGGAAACTTGTTTAGTCAACAAACAGGATGCCATGAATGATGTAAGCAGTTCTTTGAAAGATAAGCACTTAGTAATGCACTTGTTGCTAATTAAAAACATAGGTTATTTACTTCTTGCAAGTCTATGGTGTTTTTTCAGACTTTAGCTCTTTTTTCCTTGCTCTCTGATGGTGAACTGCCCAGTTTCCCAGGTTACGTCATTCAAAAGTGGTATATTTCCACCTTCAAATCCGAAGACTGCTCTGTGAGCTCTTTTCATGTTTTCACTGTTTTTTGTAGAAAAGAAGCAGAGCAGAGTGAGTTTTCAAAACATGCTCCAATTATGTCAAGTTGTCATTGCTGCAGCCTCTGCACGGAGTAACTCTTGAACTCTGCAGGCCATGCTCCACTCTTAAGTTGTTACTTTTTGGCTTCAGCCCTTTGAAGCTTGGGAGTTGTGCTGATATAACTCTAATAAACACAGCTAATTTTTTATTTTAAGCTGTAAGCTAGTGTGTTTGTGTATTAGCCTTTGCTTGTAAACACTTTAATGTCTGATTTGTTTGCAGTACCAATTATACAGGCTGGTCAGTCTCACCTCTGTGC
>NW_010142772.1:2046-4970 GCF_000699245.1 Pterocles gutturalis | reverse complement strand
CAACTAAGCTGAGAAATTTAACAGAAATAGCAGCACACATAATTTAGTTCCTTCCTTGCTAACAGGCATTTATTAAATAAGTTAGTCATAATGCAAATATTGCACCCCCTCATGGGTAATACTGAATCCTCTGCAAGAGCCACTATGACAATAGGCTCTTCATTTGTGTGCTATTAGGGACAAAACCCTCCACAGGCACTAAACAAAAAAAACCCAAAAAACCAAGTGTCAGGTACATGCTGTACTAGATTATATTGACCATTTTGAGTAGTACTAAAATAAATTCAGGGGTTTGATGTAATTATTAATTTCAATTGATCAGATTCTCTGTTGCAAAGTATACGCTCACAAAGTATATAATTATGATATATTTTCTCCATATATATAGGCAGGCCTTCAATAATTAAGTATCCTGTGCTATCAAGAAGAGTTACAGCTACTAATATCTCTTTCAGAAGAGATTTATCCAACCTTCCTCCTTTTGTTCTAGATCAACTCATATTAGTTCCATATTTACATCATGATTTATCCACCTATATGCAGGTAGGGGCTCAGTGCATAGATACAACTATGCAAAATGGATCCTGTTATGACAAACATTTACAAAAGCTATCATTGCAAAGGAAGACTGAACTTCAGCACTTTCTGGCATGTTCACTGATGTATTTTACAATCCTAGCAAGTATAGATTTACTTGCAGGACTTCCACCTTGGCAATCCCTGGCACACACCATGTTCTATTGCTACTCTGAAATAGTCATTCATTTTAGTTTTCCACAGACCCGTCAGCATAATCAAAACAGGATTGTTTTAATTGGTCTGGCTCTTGCCTTGTTATCTCCACGCAAGTGGTCCCTGAACCTTCATGGCATGAGTGATGCTGCATATCCAGAATAATCAACGCACATCAGATGTGTCAGACTTACTGCCTTACAAAAAGCCCACATAAGCTTTGTGTTCTGGTTGTCAAGGGATTTGGAGGTACTGAAATTGCAGAATTAAATGAAGACATTGAGAACCTATGCAACTATTCCATATAGCATCAGCTTCCAGAAGGGGCACAAATGCCTCATACTTCATAACCCTAATTTAACTAAAATGGTGATGATGGGGAAATAAGTCCTCTTGTAGGACCAGTTTCTTTTAAACACCTTAGATGCTTTGCTAGGAACTGTCAGAGACAGGGTGAGATAGATCAGTGGTGCAGGCTAGCTTAGCCATTTTTGTTAATACATACACGCTACCTTTAACTGAGCTCATAAGTTCAAATTAAAAACAAAGAGATACCATTCCAGCAAGGATTTTTGCAACAGCTTTTTAAAATGGCTTTGATGAATATCTAATAGTAGGACTTCCCATGGTCAAACTTTTCTTGGTATCTTAAAAAAATAAAAACCTCAGTTAAAATTCATGCAATCCCAACCTTTTTAAGTCTTGCAAGCAGACTGGCTACATGTTCATGCTGCTCTGCTCTGGCGAGATCTTCTGCTGTTTTCCCATCCTGTTAAAACACAAATTATTAGCAGCAGTTACTTCCTTTTGCCCACAACAAAAGAAGTCACGTGCAACATAGCTCAGCTGCTCAAGGCAGTACCAGAATTGCTGTCATAGAATCATTAAGGTTGGAAAACACCTTAAGGATCATCAAGTCCAACCCAACACCAGCTAACTCACTAAACCACGTCCCTAAGCACCACATCTACACATTTCTTGAACGCCTCCAGGGATGGTGACTCCCACCACTTCCCTGGGCAGCCTGTTCCAATGCCTGATCACTCTTTCAGTAAAGAAATTTTTTTCTAATATCCAGCCTCAACCTCCCCTGGTGCAACCTGAGGACATTTCCTCTTGTCCTATCACTTGTTACTTTAGAGAAGAGGCCAGCACCCACCTCACTACAACCTCCTTTTAGGTAGCTGTAGAGAGTGATAAGGTATGTCAGATGCAAATGAAATAGGAAGAAATAACCAACAATCAGTAATGATTATCACCCCCCCACACCTCCTAAATCCATGTTTGGTTTTTTTTTAGTTGTCAAATAAAAAGATGGTACAATGCAGCACAATGGCATTTCTCTTACAAACTGGCACCCAGATGCAACTCTAACAAGATACTTTGAATTCAGAGCCTTAGAATGATGCCAATACTCCCCATCCAAATTCCTCTTCTCACCAATTAGAGGACGATAGCAATTGCTAGGTATTATACACTGAACAGATGTAAAAGTTTAAACAGTTCATAAAGAGTGGACACATCAGCATATTCACTCACATGAACAGCAGGTTGAATTTTGTTTACTAATGGATAAACAATGACAGTGGCATATCAGTCACTGGAGGTTTCCAGAAAGCAAGAACATTTTAAGTGATGTGGTTTAAATTACATCATCAAATTTAAAAGAAGCAAAGCTGCCCTCAAGTGTTCTCATCTTGACATTTAATTATCCGTGTTTCACAGATCAGCAGTTTAATATTAAATAGGATGAAAGAAAAATTGCTCAGTATTTTCACTCTTACAACTATATTAATGATATTGTATTGTTTGAAATTTTGGTAGCAGGTAACCAATTTATGAGTACTTTGCTTCTTCCACTTTCTCAGATAAGGGCTTTCAATTATTAAGAAGCAGTACTGGAAAAGTAAGATTTCGTTCTTTGGTTTCCATCTTTGATTTTACTAGTTCTTCATGTGAAAGCTGCATTAAGTAGTTCGTAAGGTTACTGTAATTATTGTCCCTACATATGAAATAAATATCTTTGACAATTGAGTGTCCACTAACAGAAGCCATTTTCAGGTTTCCGTAACAGTTATTATGTACTCCAGAACTTCAGGTAATTCAGACAGTAATTTTCTTTGTCTGTACTGACTCAACCCTCCAAATCCCAGTTAATCCCAAGTGCTTGCTGTATGAGAGGAAAAGTGGTC
>NW_010142772.1:0-2015 GCF_000699245.1 Pterocles gutturalis | reverse complement strand
CTACCCAGCCATTAGAACTGCTTCAATATTCTAGTGCTTCCCAAGTTTCCAGTCTTGGGCACACCCAGGGGAATCCAAAACCTTAAAATAACAGTGAAACCCTGACCCCCTCCTGAGAATCCCTGTGGTAATATGATGTGGCCTTCACCAACCTGAAGTTGGTTTTATCTGGATCCCTAGAACTCTGGCCTCAAGTCCAAAACAAGACTACTACTGCCTGGCCCTGCACTCTTCCAAACTGCAGTACGTTCTGCTGCAACATAAGGCTGGAGATGGCCTGGGAAACTCCAGCACCAAGCACATATGCAGTGACAGATCCCTGCATGGACACTGTCCCTTTGAGTCCCACACCTCTTGAGGGGTACACCGCAACTGCCCTGGCATGGCTTGGGTAACTTGACGCCCTTGCTTGCTGTGTCTCATTGCTCCATGGGGGTTCTTCTGGCTTGAAGCCTGGCTTTGGCTGAACAGCTGTATTCTGATACATCGTTTGTTTAGCTCAGTCACAGTTATCTGGGCACAAACACAAAGGAAATAACCATCTGGTGAATATCTGGCAAGGAGTGTGGATGGCAGTGGCCCAGCCAGAGCCAGACTGATGAGCATGGTTATAAAGGGATGGAGGTGACTGCTCCAGAAACTGGAAAAATGGCAACAGGGATGGTTCAAGTTCCTAAAAGTCTAAGCAGATGTATGCACAGAGTAAGCCTACCTGTAACAGTGGGATAGCACTATAATGACCCAGAGCTTTCTCCCCACTTCCTAAGACGTTCCTGTGCTCAAGACCAGCTATCTGAGACAGTTGTCTAATCTTGGGTTGACTGCTGTGAAGGAAGACCTGAAAAGAAGCCCTATCAGGGGCTTTCATGCTACCTTTTGCTCAGGCATTGCTTTTAGGCTGAGGCTTTTGCCCTTGGTCCTCACCTGAGTAACACTACAGCTATATGCCTGCGTGTGGTCATGCATCCCACTGACCTGGCCCTGACTTCTAGGTTTAACCTTGAACCTGTCTCTTCGCTATGGACTTGCCTGGCGATCACTAGACCCTTGGCTGTCTATGGTCACCAAGCCCCATTCCTGACTGTTACTTAACCTCAGACCTGCCTCACTGTTACGGACTTGTCTGGCAACATGGACTCTTGGCTGGAGCTGGTGCCATCACAGGACCTGCTCTGCTTCCCTTGCTTGGATACTGTGGGATTACAGGGATACTGTCCCTTCTTGCCTTGTGTTTACTCTTGCCTCCTAGCTCACCTTCCCTTATGGAGCAATGCCTTAGCAATGGCATTGCCTGACAAGCATAATTTTTGAAGTCCATGGTCATCAGACCACACAGTAAACAAGAGAGGCAGAAAGGCCTGGGGAGTAGGTGAAGGATATCCCAGAGCACTGCAAACAAACACCAAGTACAGCAAAACGAAACCTAGGTCAAATTGACCCCAAAAACACATTTTAAGATGTTTACGTTGAGAGGTGCTAGCAGTTCAGTTCACATGCCTGTGGAAGATTCAGACTCAGATCTAGAAGCTCAATTTATTCATTGAGATAACAGACGGAAAAAGCATTTGCCCCCATTAAAAAAAAAAAAAAAAAAAAACCCCAAAAAAACCCCAAACAGAACAAAGTTTCTTTTTGTCCAGAACTGTGAACAAGATGAGGCTGTTTAATTCTCTGGATATCCACTGCAGGATGAACTGCAGAGCACAACAAGAATTAGAAAATACACATGCAAGCAAAATAGCAAAAAGGTTTTAGGAAGTTATTTTCCTATTCAAGCTTTCTTGAAAAGAACAGGATATCTATACACTGGAATAGTAATGCGTAATCAAAGCTGGCATCTGCAAAGGGCTTGGTTACAGGATCCATGAAAGCCTATTTCACACCTGGGAGTAATATTTAATCGCAATTGCTGACTGGCTCCTTTGCTGCAAATCAGGCAGCTATGCTTCCAAGAGCTGGTGCTGAGCTTAACTGGCTATTTGCAAGCATAGAATCATAGAATCGTTTAGGTTGGA
>NW_010142771.1:0-1487 GCF_000699245.1 Pterocles gutturalis | reverse complement strand
TTCCTCCTCTCCTCTCAAGCTGTCTCTCCTTCCCCCCAGGGTGTTCTGTGCAGCCATGCAGTGAGCTACATAAGAAAACGGACTGAAGTTTATTGTAATCTTTTTTCCTTTCATTTTTGGGGCAAGGAAGTCAGACTGGGTGTTTGGACTGGAGGAGAAGATGGAAAAAATGGTTTAGGGAAGAACAAAGAGCTATCAGGTTGGGTGAGAAAGCTGCCACCTGCTTAGCACTTCCACATATGTTGATGCCATGTGAGAGAGCAACACTGAGGACTGGAATACCTTGTAGCTCCCCTAACAAATTCATTTCATCAACAGAGTTGGGGATTTTTTTTTAATCTGGATTTTTATAACACATTAAAATTTCCATATGTGTAGTTAAAACTGCCTTAGCTTAGCATTAAGCATACAGGATAGAGAGAAAGAGGGGAACAGTCTGTTTTGATTAACAACTAGTTCAATGTTTCTTGGACCAAAGGCATTGATCTGTAGCAAACATGGCTGCGTTTATAATTTATGAGCACAGGGAGTGCCAAGTCCCACTGCGAGGACAGAGGTAAGATTGATTAGGTGCCTTAGCTGTAAGTTTCCATATGGTACCATGCTTTCTTTAGGTTGTTTTCTAGTAAGTTGATTCTTTACACTGAATTTTCTTGGTTTGCTGTGTACACTTGTGCCATAAGGAAAATATTTCTGTGTTTCATTTTAATTCTCGTGACCTATTTGTATTCCCAACCATTTCCTCAAATGTATCTATTCCTGAGTTTTCTGTTTGGCTTCAGTTTTTGAAGCAATTTTCAGCTTTTACGTTCAAATAGAAATGACTCTGCTTAGAATAGGTTCAGCTGGCTGAATTTTGGCTAAGGACTGCTTTTGGTTGAACTCTGCACTGGAAACATTTGCTAGCAGGCAGGAGGAAGTGTCACCGTGTCCTCTGCAGTAAGGATGCCGAGACAGGCCATGAAAGGCTTTCTGAGCCTTGTTCACTCTTTAAAAAACAAAAAAAAACAAAACAAAAAAAAAATCAAAACCAAACCACACAGAAAGTAACAAAAGAAAACCAGTTCAGTTGCTTTGATTTATTGAAACATTTCTGAACTCCAGGAGGTTTACAATTGCACATGGGAGCTACTGCCAGCCGGCAGCTCTAGCTTTTCCCCAGGGTCTTGAGCCTGAAGCAGGAGTGACCCCATGAGATCTCCCAAAGTGCTCAGCAGGGCTGGAGGGGATAAGTAGCAATGCATGGAGGCTGTACTTCAGGGCAGGGCTGTACTTTAACATCAGTGACCTCCCACCAGAAGATTTCTTGCCAGGCTCCAGGATGTTTCCAGCTCCAAGCACCGAGACCACTTCCAGCAGCAAGTTCTCCCTTGTAGGCAATGCGTTAGCCGGGAAATTAAAGATAGTTCCTTGTAATGTGTTGGCACTGCCCAAAGAGGATACTTCTTGCACTGTGTGTTTGTTGTACGTAAATATAAGTTTATATA
>NW_010142770.1:3173-8220 GCF_000699245.1 Pterocles gutturalis | reverse complement strand
CCGGGCCGGGAGCATCGCCGTCGGGGGGAGCCTGCTCTCCCGGCCATCATCTGCCTTGGACTTTAGGGGGGCTGGTGTTTTTTTCCCCTTTTCTCTGGGTGAAGGAAACTTATCTAATTTTATCTCGTGGAGAGAGAACAATGAGCTTTTAGTGCCCCTGTGGGAAGGACATGGCTGTATATGCATTCGTGGTTAAATGCTCACGATGTATTTGGTAGGTGCTGTGCAAATAGCACTTAGCTTAAGAGGCTTTTAACGTTTTCTTCACACAAATAACCCGTCTTCCGGTTACTGCCAACCGCAGCTGGTGTGCCACCCTGGCGATGTTGAATTGGGCTCCTGTGCTCATGGATCAGCCGGAGGTGGCACATCCGGAGCTGCCAGCTTAGCTCTGGCGGGCGAGCAGACTAGAGCAGGCTCTGCTGTATCTTTACGTGAGCAGAATTGGGTTGTGGGTGCGCACGGATAGGTATTTTTTGCTCCTGAGGCACCAGGCAACTGCGCAGTGCTTCAGATGTGGAGGCTGAACCAGGTCCTTCTCCCACAGTGCCTGTACCTATCTGCCTAGGACTGATTTCCATTTGTGGACTCGATCTGCAGGCTGATGAGCTGATTCCTCTGTTATAAACCTACCTGTTGTGGGAAGCTTTCTTGTTTAGCCTTGTGCTCAGTCGCTAGACCTGCTGTGTGTGTTCTGAGACCTAGGAGTGGTTTTGACCTTTAAGGTGTCTTTGGCGTTAAGAGCATCCTGGCTGGGAACCTGATTAAATAAGCTACCTCCTAGCGTTTGCCTTTTGATGTTACAAAACTCCAAGGCATTACGCTGCAGACAACAGCATTAGTGTTTGGTTTGTTACAACAGCACCTCCTATGACTGTGCTCTGGAAAAAATTTCCACACGTCCCTGACGTCACAGCCATTTGCTTCACGCTGCCTGGATACCAAAGAGTGCTTTTAACTCCTGGAGCACCACGCCACCGCACCCAGCTCTACCCACCAGCCCTGGCTACCTCCTTTGCCAGCAAGGAAGATGAGAGGATGGAGTGCCTTTCCGATGGTGTCCCTCAGCCTCTGTGTCGCTGGCTGTCCCTCCTGCTCGTCTGTCTTTATAGACTTGAAAAGAAAGCAACCAGAAGTGCCTGCATTCAGTGGGAGGCCTCTCCACTGATGGACCCTTTTTTTACAGTGGGGCTGAGGTGGGAGGAGGAATACTTCCACCTGCTGCTTCCTCCCCTTGTAGCTGGTCACTTCAAGTCCTTCAAATAAACCACGTCGTTTTCATTTGCAATTGGAGGACAGTCCGAGATCAAGCAGGCTCTCTTTCAAGTACGCTTTGGCCTCTGCGCTGGCCTGCTTGCTCCTGCAGCTCGATTAGCATATAGTTGCTTGGCATGGGCTGGCTTATCCTTCCTGTGGGCGGCCTGGTGATGCCTAGTACGGCATGTTACTGTGCAGTTAATCAGTTGAGATAATCCTTGTAAACTGGTAACTGATACCCAGAGTCTGAGCCATGCTATGTCTCCAGGCTCATCTCCACCCCCCAGATTATTCTGGGCATTTTCCTTTCGACCAAAACTAAATTCAGTCTTTCATTCTGATCATCTTATTCACTTTTTAATTGGTATGAGCAGTGCTGGAGCGCATTTGTAGACATACAAGGTTGGTAAACCTCCAGTACTGTGACAGGTCCAAGTACTTAAATTTGAGATTGAGTATTGGAGCTAATTTGGGCCCAAACTCTGCTTCTGTTGTCTTTAGTGGCAGTGATAGTCTGAATTACTAGGGAAGATCAGGCGTTACAATTGCTGTAAACCTGAATGTGTAACATTTACTGTAGACTCTCATGGAAATAGCTTTGAGGCCAAGAGCTTTGCGGAATGGGTGTCATTCAGAGCACAGCTGTAGTGTGCGATTCTTGCTGTTGAGCACTTGCTGCACTGGAAGTTTGTTACCTGTGATAGTGTGTGATGGTAGTGTTGGGTCAGCCAAGGGATCCTTTAACATGTGGAAGAACATGTTTTACTCCTAATGTTTTACAATCGCAAATCCTGATTCATGGTTTTCAGAGGCTCATGCTTCCAGCCCCCCAAACAATTGGAGTGATTTAGATTTTGTGTCTTTCTGCATCAGGGCATAATCTCACTGTTAAATATATGCAACAGGGCTTGCCATCTGAGTTCAGTGTGCTGGGCTCTTCCTTGCAAGTGGCAAAGGTTGAAAATTTTGTCCTGAAATGTGACTGCCTTGAGGGCTTGAGTTGATTCCTCTTTCTCTTTGTTTTCTCTTGCAGTTAAGATCCTCCTCTTCTATGTCATCTTCTATGGTTGCCTGGCAGGTATATTCATTGGGACCATCCAAGTGATGTTGCTCACTGTCAGTGAATTTGAGCCCAAATACCAGGATCGAGTGGCACCTCCAGGTAACTAAATAGGAGACCCGTGTTTGACTTGGTGCAGGCTGTTCTAGGGAGGCGGATTGGTTACTCACCTCAAGAAGGAGGATGAAATAAGCTTGTCGTTGCTGCAACACATATTTGTAGGGGGTGGGTATGTTCTCAGCCTTCTGTGCTAACAGTACTGGGGCTTGAAGGCAATCCTGTTAGAATTAAAGGTTGCATCACATGAAATATGCCTCCTGTCTGAGACGATCTTGAACCTGGATTGCTGCTCTTCCCTTCCCTTAAACTGATGCAACAGAGCGAGGCTAAGAGACTTCCCTTGGGAATGAGCTGTATGAAGAAGCTGGGTTCAGTTTTTCTTTCTTCATATCCACTGTATTCCCATGGGTAAGTGAAGGCGCAAAAGGTAAAATGTTAGCTTTATCTGTGAAACTGGGATGCACAAGGAGAAAGGGGACCATACCAGTTCTGCATGTGCTTATTGAATTGTGTTAGCCAACACTGAACCACACTGTGTGGTCAAGAGGATGGTGGCATTTACTAATGGGTATTTCAATTGAATGGGTTGTGGGAGGTTAAAGGTGGGCCTTGTAGTTGCTGATGCATGACCTGTCTTTCTTTACTAGACAAAATAAGTCTCTGCTCAAAATTAAAATGATCACTTGAGCAGTGTTTGTGGCCAGCTGCCCTTGGGTAGGGGCAAATGGAGTAACCAGCCCTTGTTGCAGGCTCCCTGCTCTGCCCATCCACGCTCTGCTGCACTACCTGATTCTGGCTGCAGCCAGCAGCCGCTCGGAGCATGGCAGGGGAGCTGCGCAACTGCTGCTTTCCCACATTACAAATGACCTTGAGGCTGCTTGGCACTGGGGATGGTAACGATCTGTCTCCAGTTGCTCTGTAAAACAGTTCAGAAGCTTTTAATAACAGTGGTATTTAAGTGACAATTGTGAGGCCAATGGCTTGTAGCTACAGAAGTTGGCTCTGGTGTCACACTGTCTCTTACAGCCCCCCTGTCTGCAGGGCTCTGCTCTGATTATTCCCTGCTCTAAGAACACAGGGAACGTTACCATCACCAAATGGTGTTATCTCTCGGCAAAGAATCATCTTTTTCAGATAACTGCTTTTCCACCAGTTTAAAGACAGAACAGAGACTGGAACTGCTGTGTTAGTGTGTGACACTGCTTAATGTACCAGCATGGCTGGGGTAAATGCTGCCTTAAGCACTGGAAGTGGCTGTTTCCATCTCTGCAAAGGGCTCTGACATTTGTAGGAAAGACTAAACTGTCACTGATACTGCCCAGAGCGTTAGCTGCATCTGAAAAGCCAAGATGGCTAATGGTGGAGTAGCTGTTATTTTAATAATGTATTTTTCCCCGGCTGAAGCCCAGTGGTCTCACCAGACATGAAATAATTAGTGAAGAAGCCCATGGATCTTGGGTCACATCCAGACAGACCTGCTGTTTGTCCTGATGTCACTTAATTACTCATTCTAGGTAAACTGTTCACTTTTTGTGTAATTGCAGTTTGCAATTCTAATTTCAGAGCAACTCTGTGGTGAAATCTCTGTGTAAGATTTCAGTGTGCGGAGGATTTTTATTAATTTCTCAAGTGCATACTGCACCAGTTTTTCTGGGAGTTATTTTTTTAACCAAAAAAGGGAACTGAATTTTGAGATGTTCTTGTGGAAGAAGAAGATGTTCTTGTGTACTACAGGAATCAAAATGGAGGAAGAATAAAAAGGTCATTGGGGGTCTTTGTAATGGGAACAAAATCCAGCTCTTTGAATATGTGACAGTAGGCAAATAAACAAGAGTTTTGAACCAAGCTGTAATGGCACACACATACAACTTAGAGGAGATATTTACCAGTTAATAGCACAAGGTCCTTTGCAGGGCATTGTGCAACAAATCTTTCTACAGATGTGGACAAGCTAGGGGAAAGGTGTGGTGGAGGTTGGCTTGTCCTGTAGTGCAGAAGCCGTTAGCCCACAGTGAGTCAAAAATAGCCTTTTAATGTGGCTGTTCAGAGACTGACACTGCAGCGAGTTGCTGCACTGCTGTTTTCGGGAGGTCTGCAATCCCTGTATTCCTCTGCAGTGTAGGGCTCCCCCCTGCGCTGCAAGCACAGCTGCTCTTCTGGTAGCAAACACACGTGTGGGCATGTTCACTCGGGCACTTAGTGAGCATCTAAATTCAAATTTTCTGTTATCTGGGACCCCTGTAGACCATGAACTACATAAAATAGGGTTGTGCAGTTCTAATTCCTGGTTCTTGTGAGAAGATTTGCAAGCCAAGTAAGTATATTGGCAGCTTGATAAGAGTCCTGGATTTTCTAGGAAGCTAGAGAGCCTGGTTTTATTCTTGCTACAGTACTCTGTCCTTCGTGGGCAAGCCACTGCTGTGTCAGCCCAAAATGGCTGGGAAAGGGGAAACTACACTTCCCTTCAGAATTTGTAGGAGAAAATGCTGTAGGGGCTGCTATAATACTATTCTTGTTCTGAAATACAATAAATTTCATAATGGCAGCAGAACCTGCAGGATATTTTATTGAGTTATTGACATGGGTATAACACTGAAAGCCATAAAGTGCTATTTTTGCAGCCAAGTGTCATTACTATGCTAATTGGTTTCTGCATTGAACACAGCAGGA
>NW_010142770.1:0-3142 GCF_000699245.1 Pterocles gutturalis | reverse complement strand
ATGTTCTACAGAGCTGCAGGGCAAGCTGATTTTTGTACCTTTCTGTGATATTTTTTCCTCCTCTTTTGTCTCAGGGCAGGGGAGGGGACAGTGCAGTTCACCTTGTCCAGCCTTGTCATTGCGACAGCCCCAGCTCCACGTGTGCTGCAGGCTCAGGACTCTGCTTTAAGAGGGAAGGATGAGGGTACTGCCTCTTAAACACAGTGTACCGAGTGTTTAAAAAAAAAATAATACTCCATTCTCTTCCTCCCCTTCCCCACCCCAGTATAAATTGGGCTGTGTATCCTGCCATCTCGTGGTGTGCATCCTGTGAAACACAGCGTCCCCTCACCAGGGCTGATGGAGGGGTGAGAGCTCACTGCTGCCTAAGGCTCTTCTTAAGTGGCCGCTGGAAGGAAGAATCCCTGCTCAAGCCAGGGGATTTTGGGTGACCCCACTTCAAGTGCTGCATGGCCATGATGTGCCTGGGCAGTGAGTGTGTCATGGAAGAGGCTGCTCTGGTGTGGGTTCCCCACTTGGCTTATTTAGCCTGGATAGCAGTAGAGAGGGGCAGGATAGCCCCAAGGAGCATATGCTGCCTCCTGGGAAGTTGTGCTTTTCCACTTTGGTCTCTTGGTGTGTCAGCACCTATGTTTGGAAGAATCTCTGAATCTCAAGCTCCAAGGATGTTACCTACCAAGCAGACTTTGCTGCGTTTGTAGAAGACTTGCACCTGCTGTTTGCACTTCGGGGATGAGGTAGAGGGTGACTGGAAGTTTGGAAGGACATCACCTGGTATGGAGGCATTTGAAGTCTGTCCTCATTTAGTGAGCTGAGGGGGTGGTAAATAAGAAATGGTGTCGTGATTGTTCAGTTTGTCATATGTGTTGACCCAGGAGTGTTCAGACTCATTCTGAACCAAGATTACACAGTACTTGGAAATGAGCATTGCACGAAGCAACAGTGGTTACTATGGGCTTACACAACCATTCCTAATAACAAGCCTGACTTCTCACTTCTAGTTTCTTCCTCTTCACCCTCAGGACACCTTTTCCTGAAGTCTTGCTCCTGCAGCTTAGGATGATAAAGTCTATGTGGAAAATCTGTTTTTAAATGAAGTTGAATAAATATTATTTTAATCTGCAATGGCACTTTGGAAGTGGAACTACAGCTGAAAAAAAAAAGACTTCACACTTTTTGTTTTAGGTTTCCACACAGTTATAAAACTGACAGAAGATGGTGTCTGTTACCAAGTCAAGGCATTACTTATTTATGTGGACAGTGTCAGTCAAATGAAGACAATCATATTTCCTAGCAATGCACTCTAAGAGCCAGTTGCAGAGATTGTCAAAAGTAGTTTGTCCCTATTTTCTTAGCAATAAGTTACTTAATTCTTCCACTTGTGAAGAACAGCATCACCTTACATGACACCATGGTGCATCGCTGTGTTAACAGCATGAGATGCAGAACTGTGGCAAACAGATCATGGTCTGAAGATGAGGAGAGGGTTGTTTAGACTGCTGGCTATGAAAGCACTTAAGGCTTTGGTTCTTTTCCCCCAGAGGGCTTGCTCATGAATGGCTTCCTCATGTGCATGAAGCCCCTAAGAGGCTTATTCATCCCTTTTTAGAGCCACATACTTCCATAGGTGTCTAGCAACCCATGTAGGTAGCACTGGAATTGCTCAACTTCGTAATTTTTTTTCTTGCTGTCCCTACTTCACTTTCCCTAATGGGGATGAAAGAAGGTTTCAAAAGGGTTGTGGAAGTGTTCTGCAGGGGTTACTTCCTCTTGTCATATAAAATCAATACACTTTTTTTTAACAAGATTGCTTAAGAAGGGTTCAGTGATAGCGCTGCTCTGATAACAGCATTGAAGCTTTTATTTTGGCTATGGGATGTACAGATGGAAAACAAAGAAGGATAGATCTGGGCTGAGAGCTTTGGGTCCGATCAGTTGCAGGTATGTGGTGGAAGCCAGTAATACATTTTCAATTGGGATAAAGCTGTTTTCATAACAAGCCTTTCATCTTCACAAAGATTTGCTTCCTCACTTCATAGTGGGAAGACTGATCTCTACTTTGCTCTTGTTCTAAACAAAGCGAGCACCTGCTGTATCAAAGCCCTGTCCAGTCTGGGCGATCCAAGTACCTGTAAATGCCCAAAGGTCAGCTGGAAGCAGCCTCGCTAGGCCACAGGCTGAGTCTGCCTGGCGGGAACAGTTGTTCTCTTGCAGTGGCCACTAGAGCTGCTGCTTGGGCTTCGGTGCCGCTCTGCAAAGATCTGTGAGACAGGGATGCTTTGGATGGGAGTCTGTTCTCCCAACCAGGTAACTTGTCTCACAGGCAGAGGGCTGGCTTTGGACTACATGTGTCAGGGGCCATCCTCTCCTAACCATAGCACACATAGGGTTCACCTGCGAGGTGGCTTTTCCATACCACAGGGTATATGTTGCTGACCTTCCTCTCATCTTTGCCAAGCCTGCATGGGTGTGTTTGTGCATCACCTTGGATAAGACAAAAAATGGACACGGAGAGTTCCTTGGGTTTAGAGGTCCTGAGCAAAACTATAGCTTCACTGTGTGACTGAAGGCGTCTCTCCCGTGTGGTGGCATTTCCTACCCATGTACTCAGTGGTGAGCTGCTGATTAGAGAGCTCAGAAGGCCATTTCTCGCATCAGAAGTACCTGCTTATGGAGTGAAAAGACCAGAGAAAGTGATCAGGCTGATGAATTTACTGAGTGAGAAAATGTCTCAAGCCTGGCCAAGCTTTCTTGAATTGTATATTTATACACTTGAATGACACACCTGTAATTTGAACTCTGGAAAGGCAGACCCAGGAGAGGAACCAAGGCCTGCCTTCGCTGCAATTCCAGATAGCCACTTCAAGTGACTCGAGCCTATTGCCTCCCCGTGGAGTGGTAACATGAGGAGGGTTTGGCAGGATGGGATTGAAGTCCCTTACTAAAATTGAACTCAGCTTATTTATTTTATACCTATTTATTTATAACTGTTTGTGAAGCAAGAATGCAGGTAATTGCTTGAAAAGGGGTTGAAAGCCACTGACGTGGGAAGGTAGGATGTAATTCTGCTGGTGGAGTAGTAAGTTGCTTCTAAACTTTTAACACTTAACCTGGTCAGTTTGTACCAGAGGGAGTTTTGAGC
>NW_010142769.1:0-8812 GCF_000699245.1 Pterocles gutturalis | reverse complement strand
GTCTTTTCCAACCCTTATGATTCTATGATCAGAATTCAAAGATGTTGTTTTTCTTAAGGCCTTGTTTTCACTGCAAATGCCCCTTAGGGCAGGCAAGAAGTTGTTTATATTTTTCTACTACTTAAAACTTACTTTACAGGTATTCACAGTTTTACACAGAAGATGAATTCTGCCACTACAACATGTTTAATCATTATTTTTTTGGTGGAGAGGTAAGCCCAAGTATTTATTGAGTGCTTTGTAAAGAAGTACATGTTGTTGATGAAGAATTTTGTAATAAAGTCGTGGGTAGTCTAGAAGACAACTATCATGAGATAAAAATAGTCAACAGTAGTGGAAATCAAGGAATAACTGCCTTTTCAGTAACTCTCTCCAACTTGATTAAAAGATAAAGTTGCCTATTATATTTATGCAAACTAATGTTACACACCTTAACTGCTGCTTTTATTAAAATGGCAATTTGGTGTGATTTGTCGCCTTGTGTAAGTCTTCGTTAGCCCTGTTCTTGTGTTGCAACAACAGAGTTAGTTGTTTTATTCCCAGCCTTCACAAGCCCAATGGATGCCATGGGACTTGTTCACTGGTGCTTGAGGTGGGAGGGAAGAGGAGGTTTTCCTACTTTTTTCCAGGCAAGCAAGGTCAAAAGGTTAAACTTGTCGTCATAAAATGAGGTTGAATTAGTGTCATGGTTGAAAAAATCCTGAATTTCTTGTTTCTTTTTAAATGTCACTTTAGGTGCTTAATTTTGGGTTCATTAGGACACCTGCAGCTGCATTAGGACATTTATTGTAGCTTTTTACAGACAATATCAGTGTAATTCAATTCCAAACAATTTCCAGCGTTGATCCCAATAGCATACCCTTTGCTCTTCCCCTGCCGCCACTGATTTGCATAAACGTTATTTTAATACCTTTCACACTAGATAGATAATTTTCTGATTTTTTCTTTTCTAAAGCCTAATTTTGTATGAGATCTTGGAAATAAAAATAATCATGTAGAATGAAATGGGAGGCTGGTCTGAAAGCCTTGCCTTTGATTTTTATTTTTTTTTAATCCATTACTGCATCCAAGTTTTGTATTTTTCAATTAAAACAAAAGACTGTTCATCTGCATTAGAAACACGGTAGTGTTGTTTTCAAGATGTGAAATGGTGTCACCTGTAATGAGACTGCATTGCAGCATGTTCAAGGACTGAATTGCAGCACCTGCGAATGCATATTAGTGTTAAAAATCTTGTTTTGGAATGCGATAGAATCTACGTAATAGATGCGAGAACACTGCAAGATGGCAGTGAATACGTAACTTTTTACATTTCCTTTAATAATAGAATCCACCTTGGATTGCTAAAATTCGAACACTATATATTTTTATAACTAAACATGTATTGAATCTGTTTTCAGTGGACTGAATTTTTTCTTGCTGCTTTAGGAATGCTTTGCAGAATAAAACTAAAGGACATGAATAAAATGTGTTCTGAGCCTGAACTTTGCTTTCTTGCTATGAATAACATATTTTTGTCAAGTTAAATCTTGGACCCCTAGAAAGAAGACCATCTTAGGAAACTTGAACTGCATCTGCCCTTGATACCTCTAACTGAACAGGGTACTTGTTTTCAGTGCTTCAAATCTAGTTGTTTGTTTGTTTTTTTTTAAATGCTACACAAGAGGAAATAACGTACATCTTCAAAATTGAAACTTCTAAAAAAATCATTCTATTGCCAAATGCAATATTTTGACAGTTCTTGAATCTATATTTCTGCAAGTTAACCCCTGCTTCTTACAGGCTGCACGTGAAACCTGTAGGAAATTCTTGTGTCAAGACAGTGGTGAAAAAGTTATTATGGTAACTGATCCCCCATTTGGAGGTTTAGTGGAAGCACTGGCTTCTAGTTTTAAAAAACTGATGTCAATGTGGAAGGAGACAGAGAAGGAAGGTATGTATTACCACCAGATAGGTGGGTTGAGCTGTAACACCACTGTAAGAAAATGTACCTCTTTAAAAGTCTGTGATTCTTGCTACCCAGGTGAATGTGAACACGCTCTTGTTATTATTTTGAAAGATAAACTGCCATATATATAATATACTCTCCTGATAATTTTAGTTTAGTAAGACCCAATTCTCCAAATCTTTCTTAAAAATTTTTACGAATTGTTTAAAAATTTACTTTGCAATTAAAATGGACTTTAAAGGTAGAGAAGAAGAAGCTATCAAACCAGTACCATTTCTTAGCAACATAGGCAGGGGACAGGAGTTGTTAGTTAAGTGGAGCTTAACAGCTCCACACTTACAAAAAATGTACCAAAACTTTCTGTCACCTGTAGGAACTTATTCTTATGCCCAGGATGATGTACATGTACATGTTTATCAATTTACTGTAAATTTTACATGCTTGTACCTTGTTTTTCTTTAATGTACATCTAAGTCTTTTCATTACTAGGTCATAACAACCAAGAGATGCCCATGTTCTGGATATTTCCATACTTCTTTGAGTCTCGTATTCTGGAATTTTTCCCAAGCTTCAGTATGATGGATTACCAGGTATAACTGAACCCAGTGAATCTGCTGCATTTCAGTTGTGTGCAATGTGAACAGGAATATGAATGAAAGCAGATATAATCATGGCACTTGTCTGTAGATGGGCCTCCTTCTTGAACTTCATTTTTGACTGCACTGGAGACACTGCAAACCCTGTGGTGCTCATCATATGAACCCCAGATTCTGTATTTGTATTAGTTATACCTTTGATAACCTTTTCACACTCTTACAGTTTATTGCATACATTTAACTCATCTGTCATCTATCCATGAACTCATTTCTTCTGCCAGGTTTTCAGTGTGACAAAATTTGCACTAATTTTGACAGATGCATATTACAGAGGTGAAAGGTAACTTGAAGAAAAGTGTTTCATTTTTTGTAGTTGTTGAAATGTCAGTAGCTTAGTGGGTAATGCCCAGTCCTGGTAAAAAAATAAAAATAAAAATTAAGGTCTTTAATCTCCAAAACTGCTGGGACCGGAGTAGAATTACAGCAATGGAAATTTTTGGAATTGTGTAATAAATGTTATCAGTGATAAAGCAGTAATCTGGCATCAGCTTTTCCAATATTGTATCCATTCTGTAAATTGTTTAAGAACGTGTACATCAGTGACTTTTGAGAGACCATTCATGGGTATTCATGATGTTAAAGTTTTATTTTCTCATATGGCAGCTCTGCATAATGTTTGACATGGGTGTTTTGAACAACATATTTGTATCTTGTAGAACAGAAATCTGTGGAAGAAAATTGGAAACTTGTGCTAGGCTAGACTTTGCATTGCTGCTGGTGTTCAGAGATGAGAATTTTTGTGACAACTCTCTGAAGGCAGTGCTGGAAAAGCAGGGCTCATTGGAGTTGCAGCTTTGTAATTATTCTGAGATAGCTCGAAATGCACATCAGCTCTTGTACTGCCACGTAGACAAACAGTGTTCTATGTTTTTAATAGGCTGCTCTTTTGTAGAAGAAACAACTGCAATCTTATCTCAGATATCCCATGGAAAAGAGCAAAAAAGGATGAGTAAAATAGGATTATTGTGGGGTTGGGAATGTAGTTTCTTGAGTGTAACCCGATGTTATGGTTGCACAAATTTAAAAATAAATGAGACAAAATACTTGGTGTAGAATTTGTAACTTAATTTGGGGTTAAAGTCTTTTATATAAAAAAAGAAAATTTCATAAGGCACATATAAAGATTGTAATTGTGTAAATAGTTCTGTCTGTGCTTAGCATTCAGTTTAAGACTCTTTTTCTATGGTTTTATTTTTCTAGGTAGACTATGATAATCATGCACTTTATAAACATGGCAAGACAGGTCGTAGACAGTCCCCTGTCCGTATCTTCACGAACCTCCCCCCAAGTATGATTGTACTTCCTGCAGAAGAGGGTTATAGGTAAGATCTGTTAATGCTCAAGTGACAGAGCGTGCTTGTTCTTAATTAGGGTATCAAGTCTCTAAAGGACTTTGGCATGGTGCTGTTGAGTATTGTCATGCCTAACTTTTGGATGCCAGGCTCAAGAGCACATTTCTCTGTCTCATTTGAAGGTTGCATGTTCTCTAAGCAGTGTGTAGGAGACCTGGGCACCTAAAAAAGACATTTATGTTTTCCAGTGTGGGATGATGAGATCCCTGAGCTAGTCCATAGGAAATGTTGTGTATGCCTATGAGATACAGAGATTTGCAGCTATCCCTGATAATCGGCTTGGTTGAGGCAGTAGTTAATAAAATGAACACTAAGAGAAGCATCAAGGACAAAGGAATGGATTTGATTTGATTTACTGCTGATAGTGTTGCTAATTTGAATTCAAGCAGCTGTATTTTACTATTTAAATGTACTGTGTCTAAATGAATATAAGGCTGTGGGTCTACGTGGTGACTTTATGCATCAAAAACATCATATTTAATTTGGCAAAGTGATTTTGCAATCCTTATATTTATTGTTGAGCTTGTATGAAATTCATTTGTATTGCTCCTTGAGCAAATAATGGACCAATGCATTTATAATTTTTTTCCAGGTTTTGCCATATATGTCAGCGATATGTTAGTTCTGGTAACCAGCACTGTGAGATATGTGATTCATGTACGTCTAAAGTAAGTATTTTGACTTTTTTTCTGGATAGAAGTTTTAGCAGTAGTCAAATAATAACTTCTGTAATTTTTGCTCAGGTAAAAATCTATTCTGATACTGATTTCCCTTGGAAACCCCAGACAGTTCAGTTTTATTGTTAACTTCACAGGACATAGTTCATAACCCACTAGGAATTAATTCCTGTTTCCCTTATTCCTTTTTGTTGGAAAGAGGACAGGGAAAGTTTGCTACTTGCCACTTGCACCAGACCATGTTCATCACTGGCCTGTTGACACATTTCTTCTTATGTGGCAGGTTCTACAACTTCTGAAAGCTTCAAAATGCAGCCATTTTGCTGTGGTTGTCTCAGGACTATTGTTTTTAAGTTACAATACTTCCTACAGAGGACTTGTTTCTGTAAATAGTAGGGGACCATAAATCAGCAGTTCAGTTTTAAGATAGAATCGGTGTTTTTTTAAAACAAACAGTGCATTTATTCATCTTTTGTAGGATGGTAGACGATGGAAACATTGTGTTCTTTGCAAAAGATGTGTAAAACCCTGTAAGTACAGAAAAATACTTTTCTAAATCAAAGTTACTTGATTTAAGTTACTGTTTAACTTACTGTTTAAGCTATAGTTCCAAAGAAACTGAGATGACAAACCAGAAGAGAAAACATTCTGTAAAAGAAATAAAATTTAATTGTTCAGAAGACATAGGTTAAAGGAAAAATCTGAATTTCACACAGGTTGCCATTCAATATCTTAGGTATATTTGCACTCTGTGGAAATTTGATACATTCTTGCCAAGGCATACTGAATCCCATTTATGTTTGTTATGGGGAAACTTGAATATTTTGATTTGTCATGTAAGTGTTTCCTAATTTTATAAACTTTTTTCATCATAATTTTATAAACAAATAGGCAATCACTCAAATATTTGTAAGGGCATGATCAAGCTATGTTTCATACACAAATGCAGTTGTATTTATAGCTGTGTTTAAATAGCTGAAGCAATAATTTTTTTTTACTGATACAGAAATTGCAAAATGTAAGTCCATTTTAACGTCTGGACTATTTTTCATGTTAAGATCACATACAGGATAATAGTTGTAATCACAAAATATTTCAGTTATATTGAAATAGTTACACAGTATATCTAACAAAGAAGTACCAGTCTGCCTTTTGAAATGCAGTAAGGGACCAGAAACTGACTACAGCCACCTCCATAAACATAAAACAAAATTTCAAACCTGGTAATGTAGCCTGTATCTAAAGCCTAGTTTCAGAATGATCATTCTAAAACTTTTCAAGATCATAAATTGTGTTACTTATTTTGCAGCGTGGTTTCACTGTAATAGTTGCAACTGCTGCGCTCTTCCAAACCACACCTGTGAGAAGACTGATGCTGGCTGTTTTGTCTGTGGCAAGGCAGGTCACAAACGCAGTGCCTGTCCCAGTCTCTCCCACACCAGAACAGCTTCCCAGTAAGTGTGATATTGCATTAATGTAATAAGCCATAGCGTTCAGATGAGATTAGATCTTTTTTCATGGAAAGATATGGACCTGTTGGAGCGAGTCCAGAGGAGGGCCACAAAAGTGGTCAGAGGGATGGAACACCTCTCCTGTGAAGAAAGGTGGAGAGAGTTGGGGTTGTTCAGCCTGAAGAGAAGGCAGATGCTACTGCAGCCTTTCAGTACTTAAAGGGGGCCTATAAAAAAGACAAGGACAGACTTTTTAGTAGGGCCAGTAGCAATAGGACAAGGGATAATGGTTTTAAACTAAAAGAAGGTAGATTCAGACTAGATATAAGGAAGAAATTTTTTATGATGAGGGTGGTGAAACACTGGAACAGGTTGCCCAGAGGGGTGGTAGATGCCCCGTGCCTGGAAATATTCAAGCTCAGATTGGGTGGGGCTCTGAGCAACCTGATCTAGTTGAAGATGTCCCTGCTCATTGCAGGGAGGGTTGGACTAGATGACCTTCAAAGGTCCCTTCCAACCCACACTATTCTATGATTTAGAAAGAAACAATTTTTGGCTTTGGGTGCTGTCGTCAGCTTTCACTATTGTCCAGTGTATTACTGGGGAGTATACACTGGAGGAGGTTATGATAAAAAATAGGCAGGTCACTTCCTGTGGCTTTTCTTTCAAAACTGATTTATATGGATCCCAAATGTGGTGACTGGTGCATGGGATAGCTCTGTCAAGAAGATTCAAAATTAAAATAATGAAACACTTTTATCCCCTTAGATTCCTCATGAAAGGGCAGAGCAAGGAGTCATTACACTGTTTTTATTGATTCCTGTATGTTTTGCTTTGTTGTGGCGGCATCTTCTTTTTACCTTCTGGTATTTCAGGTGCTCTCTGTAGTACAATCTAGTTCTCCACCATGTAAGATCTGTATTAATGAGGATCACGTTAAGTATTTTTATTCTGTCATCATTGTGCTTCTGTAACATACACGAGCATGTACTTCTATGTATCAAAAGACAAAAAAAAATTGTGTGTGATGGTCTTCAGATGGAACTAACTGAACAGAGGAAAAGGGATTTGCTGAGGAGATGGTCCAGCAGGTGGTTCAGTCCTTTCGGTTTGGGACAGTTGGCCCATACTCCTCTCAGAGTGTGTTGGTTTGTTTGTGATTCTTGATTTGAATGGATGTGGCAGTGTAAATGCAAATCTTCCCTCCCAAAAAATTACCTGTGTTATATAGTGAGATTCAGATAGTTAACCTCTTGGATCGGCATCAAGAGATTCACCAGATGCCTGCTGGATGGTAGAGGACTACAGGTATATTGCTTCATGTTCTGCTGGGACATTAATCTGAGTTTTGGTTATGGAGCATTATAGGTAAAAGGTAGCAATATTTTGTTTTACATATCTCTTAAAAATTCTCTCCTTTAATTTTTTTTTCTTTGCTTAAAAAAGTAAAAAGGATGCTAATAAAAATTAGTGAAACCTCATGTGTTTCTTCTGTCAAGTAAGATATTATTCTGTCCATTGTACTGGAATAGTTTAGTTATTTCAGGCCACCAGTTATTTCTTTTGCTAATTTATTGCAGAAGATAACTTAGGTTAATTTTTCTAATAAAAACATCTGTATGCTTTATTAGTTTAAATTATTCAGTGTTTTGTGTTATGAAATGCATCCTTTGTCAGAGTCAGAAAATGATCCACTTGCTAGTTATATTTAGGTCCTGTATTTGCAGGAGTCTTTGTTGTTAAACTTGAGGTACTTTCTTCTGAGCCTTTCTGTTATATATTCATGCTTTATATATTGAGCACAACAGTCTGAGCTTTTTTGTACTTGATGAGTGGCATTTCTTATGTTTTCTACATCCATTTAAAGGTAAGTGCTGAATAAGGATGTACAGGAAAAATAATTAATGTCAGTAAAATGGACGAAACAGTTTTAGGAAGATTAAATGTCATGACATTGTAGGATGGAATGTTCATTGTATTTCTTGTGACAGTACTTTTGAGTTCGTATACTTACATGGACAGATTATTTAAAATACCAGCAAATGTAGATGTACGTTCTCCATTTTATTGTAATCTGTATGTTCCTTTTTTGCTTTACAGAGCTGGCAAAAAGCAAAGGCAAAAAACTCTAAAGAGGATAAAGATGGGGATCTGTAAAAGATCAGCTATGAAGTGTGCCATGTTCTTTAGGAAGAAAGTAAAGAATAAGAAAAAAAAAAGACATGACTTTGCTTGTTGATACTTAGTTGTTAATATTTTTTTATGGCCAGCCTTTGATTCCATTTTCTAAAAATGTTGGTGTTAACATCCACAATAAAACTTGATTGAATTAAAAGTGCCAGTTCTTTTATTACACATCATTACTTGCCCAAAAAATAAACGCTAAGAAAACCACACAGTGACCATGTGTTTGTATAATGTAACCATTTTCTGTGTTTAGGATTATCTATTTGTCTGGTTTAGTGGAAGTCTTGAAGTTAAGAGAGGAGTAATGCTGAGAGGTGAGGCATTGGTGGGTGCTGTGGTTTTGTGGTAGGTGTTGGGGGACTTGGGGCAAAGGAGGAAGAGTTTAGGTGACGGGCGGGCACAAATTGTTAGGAATGCAGGCTCTGTCAGTTCCAGCCCTTGCACAGTACACTTTGGGTTTTCTTTTAATTTTTTCTCCAAATGGCAAAAAGCCCGCTGAGGGGCGCACGGCAGCGGGGGCCTCGCCGCAGCGGGCAGGGCG
>NW_010142768.1:0-3007 GCF_000699245.1 Pterocles gutturalis | reverse complement strand
GACTGCTCCCCTCAGCGGTCACACCCCCAGCGCCTTGTTTTCACTGCCGGGTGCTAATTCTGCGTGATGCATCACGAGTTGCTGCGCTTTGAGCTCTGCCCAACTCCAGCGTTGGCCTCTCCGTGTTGTTTGGAGCTGTATTTTGGCCAGGAAGATGGGGAAATTCTGTGAAAAAAACCCTTCGGTTTATTTCAAGAATGAGTCTAGGGTAAAACACAGTCTGCCTTGAGCTGAAGAATGGTAACCGATTTCAAATTAGAGTGAAGAGGGAGGTGAGGGGTGGGGGGGAGCACATGTGTGCAAAGCAGGTGGGAGCAGAGCTGAAAGAAGGAGGAGCCCAAAGGCAGCACAGGATGGGGCATAAGGATCCAGGGGAATATCCATAACGGGATACGCCCCGAAGGAAGGGGCATAACGCTGGGCTGTGAGCACCAGAGCTGACTGTACACAGCACTCCTTCCCTCTCAACCTCTACCCTCAGAAAACAGCTGTGAACTTCAGTTTGTACACCTCTCATCAGCCCTTTCTAGGGACTTTTCCACGTGTGTTGTCCTTCATTGCAGTCAGTTTTGTGAAGGACATGTGTGAAAGGAAGGCAGCCAAGCAGCTTGCACATTACTTCACTGCATTTACCCTGCTTCATTGTTCCTGACTCTGTCTGCAGTTTCATAGACTAAACACGCTCTTCTGGTGTGCTTTATATGGATTTTTTAAACAAAGGTAAGAGACCAAAGATGCTATTAAACAACCATATTTGTGTGCTAGTGAACCACATCTCAGATCGCTTCCTGGTGTTGCAGGCGATGTGGCCACACTGGATGCTTCGGTTGTTGGCTTGATGGGAGGGACGATACAGCAGTATGAACAAGCAGCTATGAGCAGGGGAGCAATGGCACTCTCAGATGCCTGCGGACCTGTAGCCATGGGGCTTGAGTACTTGCTCGTGTCCTTGGTAAGCAGCAAGCTCTCCTGTTCTGTATGAAGGAGGAACAGTCCCAGTGGTGCCTCATGTGGTTACCCCCGTGTATGCATCTTACCTAAACCTCTCCCTTGTTGAGTGGAAAATTTTTATTTTACCCTTTGCATTCTTTTCAAAGATGACTAAGTTTGCTGACACAAATGTAATGATTGAATCAAGTGTAGTAGCCAGCTATGAATAATACCTTTGATGTGTGATAATTACAAATGTTAATTTTTGAGAAACTATTGTTTTCCATATGCATGCTGGCAAATAAGAACGTTGACATGCACAGCTCCAAAAGAGAGGTAGATAAGCAGGGTGGAAATGAAAAGTTTCTTCAAAACCTCCTCTCTTTCTGTTTTTTCAGACCTCTAACTCATGCAGGTTATTACCTGGAGGCCCCAGGTAAGGCAGGCTTCACTGGAGTTGATATAACATTGGGTCTTACTAGGGTGTGGCTGGTCTGCCAGATCTTTCAACTCTTCCTCATCTTTGGATAATGCGGACACTAAACATTTTTTGGTATAACGATGCTTGCAGGAATGAAGAGTTCCTGTAATTTCAAGCTCAAGATACATGTTCTGGACACAACGTAGATGCACAGTACTATATCTATGCTGCAGGAGTGCTGAAGATGAAAACTGACCACTTTTCTCTTGAGAAATGCCAATGACAAACTGAGACGAAAGCTTTGCCTTCTTCTCAACGGTAACTCCACGAGGTGGTGCCAGCACAAAAGTCACAGGCACTTCACAGTGCTCTCTGAAAAAAATATTTCCATTATTAGAACTCCAAGGAACAATTATTTACCAAGATCCTAGAGCACTAGGTGCTGAAGAAACACCGAACAAAGAATAACCCAAGTGTAGCAATTGCTCATAGATAATGGTACTTCAGAGAGCAAATTTTGGAATAATAGCTCTAAATAAATATTTAAACTTTTCACTGTACTGCAACCAATACCTTGTCTGACCCAAAACATTCCACACTTAATTAGTTCCTGCAGATTCCTTTAGATAACAGATAAAGTTCAAGGTGGAATTTGTGTGGCAGAATGCTTGTATTACAACATACTTTATGGCTTTTATAATAAGGCAAATATGCAGATAAGGAAAAGGTTTGCAATTATCTCTCTGAATAGCTGCAAGGCATTCTCTTATATTAAAGGAAATGGGAAAAGACTCGATGGACATGTTAGTTCTGCATTCCTTCTTTTTGGTTAACATGGTTCAGTAAAGCATTTTATGTGTAATTTCATTTTGTCCTTGTATGTACAATTACAGACACAGTTTAGACTGCGGGATAAACAATAATTTATTCTTGAACAGTGTAATTTTTATTTTTTTTAATTTCTGTCTTCATGTTGGAACCTTAGTCCTGTGATATCCAGCTGCTAATTTTGTGTTTATGTAGGTGCATCTGAGAGGCATTCATCATGCCAGGTTATTCTACCTGGCAGTAAGGTTTGACACCTTCCCCAAACCTTTTCTATCTACCTCAGGGCTTCTGCTGGCAGCAGCCACATCCAGAACCACATCCAGAACCACAGAAAAGTGATCAACTCGGAGGATGAAAACACATCTCCTGCCACTTTGAACCACGCTTCCCACAGCGCTGAGGGGAAGGGAGAACATCCCCGGCCCATGCGCTTCCCTCTAACTTCTGACGAAACGCCTACCGTAGTTCAGAAACTGATCCGATTTTTCCACCTAAATCCAGGAAAGTCTTTACCCAGAAATAGCACGTACACAGCGTTTGCTGTTTCCAGACACCCTCCTCACGGCAGGATCCTGCGATCGCGCCGCAGGGCCGGGACTCTCCCCAGCCTGTGCGCAGACGGGGCATCGCGCGGGAGAGCCGAGGGGCGGTGAAGGCGGCTGGAGGAGGAGGAAACACGAACTGAGGAACTTCGGCTTCTCAAGAAACTCTTTGGGTTTTTATTCTGGTGAAGTCCCAGGACCGCACAAGGAACGAGAGGGGAAGCTGCCGGCGGGGGCACCAATCCCCCGACCTGCTCTGCCGCCCCAGAGCGACAAAGCAGCTGGG